>NC_057814.1:96316781-96319023 GCF_018294505.1 Triticum aestivum | reverse complement strand
GCAAAGGTCTGCCGTTAGCCACTTAACGGACTGACAGCGCAATTATTGTCGTCCGCCCTCTTTGCCGTCCGCCGCAGACGGCAAAGAGCCTTTGCCGTCCGCCGCCAGGAAGCAGACGGCAAAGCAGCTGTTTACCGTAGCCTTCTTTGCCGGAGCCTTTTGCCGTCCGCGGCTGACGGCAAAGGTCTTTGTCGTCCGCCTTTCGAGCCTTTGCCGTCCGCCATGGCAGACGGCAAAGTAGCTGTTTCCTGTAGTGTTAATATGCGTAAAGGATCTGAACATATGATCTTCCACCAAATAAACCAACTAGCATCAACTACAAGGAGTAATCAACACTACTAGCAACCTACAGGTACCAATCCCAGACTTAGAGACAAGAATTGGATACAAGAGATGAACTAGGGTTTGAGAGGAGATGGTGCTGGTGAAGATGTTGATGGAGATTGACCCTCTCCCGATGAGAGGAGCGTTGGTGATGACGATGGCGATGATTTCCCCCTCCAGGAGGGAAGTGTCCCCGGCAGAAGAGCTCCGCCGGAGCCCTAGATTGGTTCCGCCAAGGTTCCGCCTCGTGGCGGCGGAGTCTCGTCCCGAAAGCTTGCTTATGATTTTTCTTCAGACGAAAGACTTCATATAGCAGAAGATGGGCACCGGAGGGCCAGCAGGGGACCCACGAGGCAGGAGGCGCGCCCCCCACCCTCGTGGCCAGGGTGTGAGCCCCCTCTGGTATTTCTTCCGCTCAGTACTTTTTATTATTTCCAAAAACAACTTTCATGGAGTTTCAGGACTTTTGGAGATGTGCAAAATAGGTCTCTAGTATTTGCTCCTCTTCCAGCCCAGAATTCCAGCTGCCGGCATTCTCCCTCCTTATGTAAACCTTGTAAAAATAAGAGAGAATAGGCATAAGTATTGTGACATAATGTGTAATAATAGCCCATAATGCAATAAATATCGATATAAAAGCATGATGCAAAATGGACGTATCAACTCCCCCAAGCTTAGACCTTGCTTGTCCTCAAGCGGAAGCCGATAACGATAAATATGTCTACATGTTTAGAGGTAGAGGTGTCGATAAAATAAAATACGGACATGAGGGCATCATGATTAATCTTATAACAGCAACATATATGGATATTGTCATATGATTTCTTATGCTCAAGTAATAATCTATTCACAATGCAAAGTATGAATCAGAAACTTAATTGAGAACTAACAAACTATAATCTCGGTCATTGAGGCAATTACAATTTCTCATAACATCAGAAAGAGTCTATGTCAGAGCTTTTTAGCAAGTCCACATACTCAACTATCATTTAGTCTTTCACAATTGCTAACACTCACGCAATACTTGTCGTTACGGAGTTTTAATTAGACACAGAGAAAGATAGGGGCTTATAGTTTCGCCTCCCAACCTTTTACCTCAAGGGTAATGTCAACAATAATAGCTCATGCTAACTTACATCCAATTAGATATATATATATATATATCAGGATCTTTCCAACACACTGTGCTTGCCAAATGATAAAATGTAAAAAGGAAAGGTGAAGATCACCATGACTCTTGCATAAGGTAGAAGATAATAATTGTAACATCCCAAATTTTCAATTTGGTATGTTATACATAGATCATCATTGCATATCATGTTTTATTGCATTTTGACAAATCCTCGATAAATCCTAAGCAACTCAAGGACCCTCGGAGAGAGTTGGGGATTTTCTCGAATTTTCATATTTGATTTTCATCAAATAATAAGACGAGGATTTTGGTTTTAATTATTTTCCTCTCCAGAAAAATATTTCATTTTAAATAAACGAGAGGAGAAAATATGACTTCTCCAAAACAATTGAAATACTGGAGGAAAAATGTTAAAATCATTATTTGGAATTTATTTGGATTTTATTTGCAATTTTTATTGCATTAAAAATATTGCATGTTTTCAACATATTTATTTTGATTTAAAAAAATGTTCACCCTATTCTACATTTTCTAACTAGACGGGGAAAATTTATTTCATATTTTCTGATTTTTATTTATTTTTCTACGTATTATTTTCCGCGGATCTTATTTAAAAAAAAGCCCGCGCGCCGACTGGGCCAAAGGCCCAGCCGCCGGCCCACCTCGCGCCTCTCCTCTTCCCGCACGACGCCGCCGTCGCTGTGTCCATGGCGGACACGGGAAGCGCCGCCGCTCGGCTTGCCCCTCCCCCAAGCCGCCGGACCCCCCTCCTTAAATAACCCCCCC
>NC_057814.1:96308018-96316272 GCF_018294505.1 Triticum aestivum | reverse complement strand
CACCCCGCCGCCGAGCCACGCCCCACCGGAGCCCCTCGCCGGAGCTCGTCCCCGAGGTACTGCCGCCGCCTGTTGACTTGCCGGTTTTCGTTTTGAAAAGAAAAAAACCTAGATCGGTTTTTTTTCGGTTTTATTATTTTACGAGCGTTCACCGAACCGTTCGTTTTAACGAACGCGTTCGTCGGTTTTTCTCTGTAAACGAACGTCCGTTCTTTAACCGTTCGTCCGTTTTTCTTTTTCGTCGGATTTTTCTGCGATTATCTCAGATTTGATTTCTGATCGAATCTTCGATTCTGTTTAACTTCTCGCTCGTTTATCGGAATCAGGTGATTCAAGCGCCTAGAGTTGCGTCTCGAAATTCTCTTTCTGTTTAACCTACTCAAACAAGTTTTCACTATAGTAAAATTTGACCTAGATCCAGATTAGTAAACGAAGTTTCTTTCTTTCGCCGTTTGACTTTCGTTGCTTCTTTCGAGTTGATTCTTTTTGCAAACCGGAGTTCTTAAGTTGAACTTTCTGGTTGGATCTTTCATTCGAGTTTTACCTGTGCATTAGATGAGTACTGATTGTATGCTTGTTTGTTTGTGATAGAGTACCCGGAGTGTGCCGCTTGTTATTTCGAATCGCTAGGTTTTGCGGATCATCAGCAAGGCAAGTAACACTTTGATCATACCCCGTTCATACCCAGTTTTATTGCATTAGATCTGTTTTCCTCAAACACTTGCATGGTTAGGATCTAAATAAACTGTGGGTACTGGGAAGTAGTTGAGGTAGAACCTATTACCTGTTTTCTTATCAAACCCTTGGGAGTTACTTCTACGTTGCTTTTATTATTGCCATGCTATGCTCGTAGACGTGGATTGGGTTTGAGTGAATTTTCCATGACAGATGTGAGATGTTTATTAATGGTTCAACTTAAGGTGGCAACTAAAACTCACATCTGGGTGGATTGAGGCACCTGGAGAACCCAGTGTTGTCTGATTTTATAAGGTCCGCCACCCAGGCTCAAAGGGATCATAAGATTATTCATGCTAGAAACTTCCGTGTGCAGCCACAAGCTATTATGGGCTCTAGCATAGCTGAGTAGGTTACAGGATCTCTTGAAGAGGTGGACTAGCAGATGTAGGGGAAAGTAGGTGTACCGGTCCATCCAGAGTAGAGAGTGATTGTTTCTGAAAGACTGTGTCTCGGTCATCCGTTTCTCAAACATCATGCAGTGCGAGAATCAAGCGGAGGCGATCGAGTCTTGTGGGGAAAAGTGCGCAAACCTCTGCAGAGTGTACAAACTAATCATGATTAGCCGTGTCCCCGGTTATGGACAACTTGAGTATCTAGTACCTGGATTATCATTTGAATCTCATCACCATGTTACTTATAATTAATTTTGTTGGGTTAATGATGACACTTAATTGGGATTGAGTTGGAGGTACCTTCTCAATGTTTCAACCACCATGATAGTTAAATAAAATCTATTCCTTTGAAGTAGGATAAAATTGGCTTTTCGCAAAAATGTAACCATAGAGCTTTCCACCAGCCATATATGCATGTAGTATAGCATTTTTATTGTTCATTACTCTCTATGTGTTACTTTGCCAGCATATTCTATGTGCTGACCCGTTTTCGGGCTGCAACGTTTCATGTTGCAGACTTTTCAGACGACGAGTAAGGTGCCTTAGGTCGTGGTCTTATACTCAGTGATGCCGCTGGAGTGATGGACTCACTTATCTTCCAAGTCTTCCGCTGTTATCGTTATTAGATGGCCTTAAGCCATGTTTATCATACTTAAACTCTTTGGAGTTATTCGATGTAATAAGTGTGTGATTGCTACTCTGTTATAAATCCTCCATTTGTACTGTGCGTGTCAGCATTACTGATCCAGGGATGACACTGGTGCACAGCAGCACAGGCCATTTGAGGTCTGGTCGCTACAAAGTTGGTATCAGAGCACACGCTGACTGTAGGACATGACCACTAAGCTTAAGCCCTAGAAAGCTTCTCTCTTCTCATTTCTGACCCCTCTCCACTTTCTACTCTTTTAGGAATGGCGAATGCAAGGAGCAAGTTCATGCAACCAGATGAAGACACGCCGTTTGGTCGACATTTGAAGGAAGTCACCAAGTACTTGAACATAGGAATACCCAGCATCACCGGAACCTACAACGCCACATTACCTGAAGAGGAGAGATGGAAGATTCAAGTTATCATTCCAGGAAGGACGTTTGTGCCAATCACGGAACCCATGAGATTGGTTTTCGAAGCACCAACTTGGAGTTTAGGGAAGAGCATGGCCGCACACATCGCCATGGGACGCATTGGAGAAGTCTACCACCAGGAGCTTAAGGATACAATTTATCAGATTTGTGGACGTCGAGACGCGCAATGGGAGATGATCAAGACCAAGAAGGATGGATCAATTGCAGCTTTCATCCAGGAGCAGAACCAACATATTCGTCGCCAGGAGAACCAGATGTGCACGGACAAGGAAGAACTGAAGAAGGCATTAACGAAAATCAAGGAACTCCAAGAAGAACTCAAGGCTACACGCGAAGATTATTTGGAGGAAATCAACGCACTAGTAGGGAAGATTGACGACCTGGAGAATAAGATTGGAGCATTCGTGGGAAATCCAGTGCCAAAAGCAGAAGTCGACGAATGCACTTGTCCGGATAACTACATCATCATCGACGACACCGACTCGGAACCAAGTGAAGACGAATGGATTGATGAAGCTAGAGCAGACATCATGGAGTCTGCAACGGATCAGAATTTCTAGTAGACCACCATATCAGTAGTAGTTTTCCCCCATTTAATAGTATAGTTCATGCACTTTGTAACGCTAGTTAGATCGATTGTTTTGCCTTTGTTTGGATTGATTGAGTGATATTGATTGAATTTGTCTCATGAGCATATGGGTAGTGTTTCTCTCTAGACCTCATTCTATTCTTAACTCTCATCTTTTCTAAACCTATCAGATGCCTCCGAGACGCGACACCGGATTTGTTTTCCCGCCAGAGATCACCCAGTTGATTCAGCAACAGAATGCCCTGATGCAAGTGTTAGTGCAGAACCAAGGCAACAACAACAACAACAACCCACCGCCACCACCACCTGTTGATCACTTAGCCCGTTTCTTAAGGCTAAACCCGCCGGTGTTTTCCAGTAGCACCGAGCCGATTGTAGCAGATGATTGGCTCCGCAAAGTTGGAAGGGAGTTGACCACTGCAGGATGCACAGATGTGGAAACAGTGCGTTTTGCCGCACATCAACTTGATGGACCCGCAGCATCATGGTGGGAGAATTACACAGCCACGCACCCTATTGACACTGTCACATGGGACCAGTTTCAGCAAGCTTTCCGTACAGCTCATGTTTCAGCAGGAGCTATGGCTATGAAGAAGCGTGAGTTTCGTAACCTACGCCAAGGAGGACGCACCGTAGGCCAGTATGTGGAGGAATTCAGTAAGTTAGCACGTTATGCACCAGATGACATTGCTACAGATGCTGCCAAGCAGGAGAAATTCTTGGAAGGGCTGAATGATGAACTGAGTATGCAGTTGATGGTAGCAATCTTCAACAACTACCAGGAGCTGGTAGACAGAGCTCTCATGATTGAAGGGAAGCAACAGCAGATTGAAAACCGCAAGAGGAAGTATGGACAAGGGAAGTACAATTCTGGAGCCCAGCAGAAGCCACGATTTACCCCGAAGCCGGGAGGACAGTTTCAGCATACCCATGGAGGAGGTAGTTCGCACAACCATAATGGCTCCAAGAATGGTAATGGGAATGGAGGAGGAAACGGACAGAACCGCACCAACCCATCTACCCCAACCAAGAGAGATCTAAGTCACATTACTTGTTTCAAGTGCCAGAAGACGGGACATTATGCTACTGATTGTCCCGAAGCCCAAAATGGAAATGGCAATGGAAGCTCTGGGAAGAAGCCGAACCCATTCAACAAAGGACATGTGAACCACGTGAGCGTGGAGGAGGTTGAAGCACAGCCTGATGCAGTAATAGGTAAGTTTTTGGTTAAGTCATTTACTGCAACCGTTCTTTTCGATACTGGTGCATCGCATTCATACATATCAAGGGGATTCGTGAATAAGTTTAAGATGTCCACCCAAGTTCTCAAAACCCCTATGTTAGTAACCTCGCCAGGAGCAGAGTATATGGCCACCCAAGGATGTTTTCAGATACCGTTGGCCATTGGTAGGCATGTTTTCCCCTCAGACCTCATTGTTTTGGAATCGCAAGGTTTGGATGTGATTTTGGGAATGGATTGGCTATCGTTGTATGGAGGAAACATCGATTGTGCCAGCAAGACGATTTTGCTTACCACCCCGGAAGGGAAAAGGATCAAGTATGTATCCCGGCATATGCCGAAGAGGACTCAAGTGAATTCCTTATCAGGAGTTGTACAGGAGGAAGTACCAGTGGTGAAGGACTATCCGGATGTATTTCCAGAAGAGTTGCCAGGCATGCCACCAGACAGAGACATTGAGTTCTTGATTGAACTTTTGCCAGGCACAGGGCCAATATCTAAGAGACCGTACAGGATGCCCGCCAAGGATTTGGAGGAAATTAAGAAGCAGATCAAGGAGTTACTGGATAAAGGCTATATTCGCCCAAGTTCGTCACCTTGGGGATCACCAGTACTTCTAGTGGAGAAGAAAGATGGATCACTAAGGATGGTTGTTGATTACCGAGGATTGAATGAAGTGACCATCAAAAACAAGTACCCACTGCCGATGATCAATGATTTGTTTGACCGCTTACAAGGAGCTAAAGTATTTTCCAAGATCGATCTACGATTAGGATACCATCAGTTAAAGATTCGAGAGCAGGATATACCCAAGACGGCATTTACCACCAGATATGGATTGTATGAGTATACCGTTATGTCATTTGGTCTGACTAACGCACCTGCCTATTTCATGAACCTGATGAACAAAGTGTTTATGGAGTTTTTGGATAAGTTCGTCGTGGTGTTCATTGATGATATTTTAATCTTTTCCAAGGATGAAGAAGAGCATGAGGAGCATTTACGATTGGTACTTGAGAAGCTCAGAGAACATCAGTTATATGCCAAGTTCAGCAAATGTGAGTTTTGGTTGAAGGAAGTTGGATTCCTTGGACATGTTATTTCTGGAGAAGGAATAGCAGTAGACCCTGCCAAGGTTGACACAGTGACCAGTTGGGAATCACCCACGACAGTTGGAGAAATCCGGAGTTTTCTTGGACTTGCAGGATACTACCGGAGATTTATCGAGAATTTCTCGAAAATTGCTAAGCCCATGACTGAGCTATTGAAGAAGGACACCAAATTCAATTGGACTGAGGAAGAAATGATTGGTTACCTCACCAGTGTTGATTCTGCCAGATCAACGCAAGGATTATGAAGTTTATTGCGACGCTTGTCGTCGAGGACTTGGAGCAGTGCTTATGCAGGAAGGAAGAGTTGTGTCATATGCTTCATGACAACTTAAACCCCATGAGAAGAATTATGCTACCCATGATTTGGAATTAGCAGCCGTGGTGCATGCATTGAAAACATGGAGACATTTTCTCATCGGAAACCATTGTGAGGTGTACACGGATCACAAGAGTTTGAAGTACATTTTCACGCAGAAGGAGTTAAATCTCAGACAGAGAAGATGGTTGGAGCTCATTAAAGATTATGATATGAGATTGCATTATCACCCTGGAAAGGCTAACGTAGTAGCAGACGCGTTGAGCCGCAAGAGTCATGTCAACACCCTCATGACAGGAGTATTACCTCAGGAGTTAGCCGAGGACCTTCGCGAGCTATGTTTGGAGATAGTCCCTAGAGGCTATTTAGCGACATTGGAGATTCAGTCTACCTTGATGGAAAGGATCAGAGAAGCTCAGAAGACAGACAAGGAGATTGAAGAGATAAAGGACTAGATGAGCAAAGGAAAAGCCAAGGGATTTCGTGAGGATGAGCACGATACCTTATGGTTCGAGGACCGTGTATATGTGCCAAATGATCCGGAGATCAGGAAGTTGATTATGCAAGAAGCCCATGATTCACCGTACTCGATTCACCCAGGGAATACCAAGATGTACTTGGATTTGAAGAATACTTTCTGGTGGACCGGAATGAAGAAGGATATTGCGGAGTATGTAGCAGTTTGTGATGTATGTCAGAGAGTGAAGGCAGAGCATCAGAAGCCAGCAGGATGGCTGCAACCATTGCCGATACCCGAATGGAAGTGGGATAAAATAGGCATGGATTTTATCACAGGATTACCCAGGACTCGTTCAGGCTATGACTCAATATGGGTTGTAGTTGACCGTTTGACGAAAGTGGCTCATTTCATTCCAGAGAAGACCAGTTACACCAGTGCTAAGTTGGCAAAGATATACATGACCAGGATCGTATGTTTGCATGGAGTTCCGAGGACCATTGTATCAGACAGAGGAACCCAATTTACCTCGAAGTTTTGGAAGCAGTTACATGAAACATTGGGAACCAGGCTGGAATTTAGTACAGCATTTCACCCACAGACAGATGGACAGACCGAGAGAGTCAACCAGATTTTGGAGGACATGTTGAGAGCATGTGCACTAGATTATGGATCTAGTTGGGACGACAATTTGCCATATGCGGAGTTTTCATATAACAACAGTTATCAAACCAGTTTGAAGATGGCCCCTTTCGAAGCTTTGTACGGAAGGAGGTGTAGAACACCGTTGTTATGGGACGAAGTTGGAGACCGCCAGTTGTTTGGGCCAGATTTGATTAAGGAGTCTGAACAGAAAGTAAGGTTGATTTGCGATAGACTCAAGGTAGCCCAATCCAGACAGAAGAGTTATGCTGATTCTAAACGAAAGGAGACTGTTCACGAAGTCGGAGACAGAGTGTATCTTCGAGTATCACCACTTCGAGGAGTGAAGCGCTTTGGAGTTAAAGGAAAGTTAGCGCCCCATTTTATCGGACCATACAGAGTGTTGGAACGTATGGGAGAAGTTGCCTACAAAGTTGGTATCAGAGTTGGAATTGCCCGAAGGATTGTCTGGAGTACATGATGTATTTCACGTTTCGCAGTTGAAGAAGTGCCACGCAGAGATGGCTGAGATACCCCTGAGAGATACTGTGCCACTGGAAGCAATACAGTTGGAAAGTGATTTGACTTATGAGGAGAAACCAGTTAAGATTCTCGAGTATGCCAGCCAAATAAACCAACTAGCATCAACTACAAGGAGTAATCAACACTACTAGCAACCTACAGGTACCAATCCCAGACTTAGAGACAAGAATTGGATACAAGAGATGAACTAGGGTTTGAGAGGAGATGGTGATGGTGAAGATGTTGATGGAGATTGACCCTCTCCCGATGAGAGGAGCATTGGTGATGATGATGGCGATGATTTCCCCCTCCCGGAGGGAAGTGTCCCCGGTAGAACAGCTCCGCCGGAGCCCTAGATTGGTTCCGCCAAGGTTCCGCCTCGTGGCGGTGGAGTCTCGTCCCGAAAGCTTGCTTATGATTTTTCTTCGGACGAAAGACTTCATACAGCAAAAGATGGGCACCGGAGGGCCAACAGGGGACCCACGAGGCAGGGGGCGCGCCTAGGGGGGTAGGGCGCGCCCCCACCCTCGTGGCCAGGGTGTGGGCCCCCTCTGGTATTTCTTCCGCTCAATATTTTTGATTATTTCCAAAAACAACTTTCGTGGAGTTTCGGGACTTTTGGAGATGTGCAGAATAGGTCTCTAATATTTGCTCCTCTCCCAGCCCAGAATTCCAGCTGCGGCATTCTCCCTCCTTATGTAAGCCTTGTAAAATAAGAGAGAATAGGCATAAGTATTGTGACATAATGTGTAATAACAGCCCATAATGCAATAAATATCGATATAAAAGCATGATACAAAATGGACGTATCATGTGTCGACGTACCCTAGTAGACCAAAAGCGGAAGCGTTTTGACAATGTGGTTGATGTAGTCGAACTTCTTCTCGTTCCGACCGATCAAGCACCAAACGTACGGCACCTCCGAGTTCTGCACACGTTCAGCCCGATGACGTCCCTTGAACTCTTGATCCAGCAAAGTGTTGAGGGAGAGTTCCGTCAGCACGACGGTGTGGTGATGGTGATGGTGAAGTGATCCGCGCAGGGCTTCGCCTAAGCACTACGAAGATATGACCGGAGGCGTAAATTGTGGAGGGGGGCGCCGCACATGGCTAACAATTGTTGGTGTGTGTTCTAGCGGTGCCCTGCCCTCATATATATAGATG
>NC_057814.1:96296418-96307695 GCF_018294505.1 Triticum aestivum | reverse complement strand
CCGTTACCATAACTTCTGGAGGGGGAAGGAAGAAGGAGGGAGGAGGGAAGGAAGGGGGAGGCTGAATCCCTCCCCTTCCTTTCTCGCTTCCCCTCCAGGTTCGGCCTATATGGGGGGCGCAGCAGCCCATGCTGGCTGCTGTGTTTCCCCTCTTGTCCTATTAGGCCCATATAGTTGCCGGGGGGGTTGCCCGGAACCTCTTCCGGTGACCCGATATGTACCCGGTACCCTCAGAACACTTCCGGTGCCCGAATATCATCGTCCTATATAAGAATCTTTACCTCTCGACCATTTTGAGACTCCTCGTCATGTCCGTGATCTCATCCGGGACTCCGAACAACATTCGGTCACCAAATCACATAACTCATATAATATAAAATCATCATCGAACGTCAAGTGTGCGAACCCTACGGGTTCGAGAACTATGTAGACATGACCGAGACACCTCTCCGGCCAATAACCAACAGCGGAACCTGGATGCTCATATTGGTTCCTACATATTCTACGAAGATCTTTATCGGTCGTACTGTAATGACAACATACGTTATTCCCTTTGTCATTGGTATGTTACTTGCCCGAGATTCTATCGTCGGTATCTTCATACCTAGTTCAATCTCGTTACCGGCAAGTCTCTTTACTCGTTCCGTAATACATCATCCCGCAACTAACTCATTAGTCACATTGCTTGCAAGGCTTCTCGTGATGTGTGTTACCGAGAGGGCCCAGAGATACCTCTCCGATACTCCGAGTGACAAATCCTAATCTCAATCTATGCCAACCCAACAAACACCTTCGAAGATACCTGTAGAGCATCTTTATAATCACCCAGTTACGTTGTGACGTTTGATCATAAGGTATTCCTCCGGTATTCGGGAGTTGCATAATCTCATAGTCGAAGGAATATGTATTTGACATGAAGAAAGCAATAGCAATAAAACTGAACGATCAATATGCTATGCTAACGGATGGGTCTTGTCCCACACCATTCTCCTAATGATGTGATTCCGTTCACCAAATGACAACACATGTCTATGGTTAGGAAACTTAACCATCTTTGATTAACGAGCTAGTCTAGTAGAGGCTTACTAGGGACATGGTGTTTTGTCTATGTATCCACACATGTATCAAGTTTCCGGTTAATATAATTCTAGTAGGAATAATGAAAATTTATCATGATATAAGGAAATATAAAATAACAACTTTATTATTGCCTCTAGGGCATATTTCCTTCAGATGAACCCCTCCGTGATAGTGTTCCCCTCCAACAAGGTGCCGAAAAAAGGCTCTAGATTGGATCTCGTGGTTCTGGAACTTGCGGCGGCTGGAATTGCGTTTCGCCGACTCCCCTAGGGTTTCTGGAATATTCGGAAATTTATAGAGCTGAGAGGCGGTGGAAAGGACTCCCATGGGCCCCACCACCCACCTGGGCGCGCCAAGGGCCTCTGGCGTGCCCTGGTGGGTTGTGGGCCCCACGGGCCTCCCCTCTGATGCTTTCTTGGCTCCCAAGTTGTCTTCTAATTCAAAAAAATCTCCAAAAAGTTTCGTGGCATTTGGACTTCGTTTAGTACTGATATTCTATAAAGTAAAAAACAAGCAAAAAAACAGCAACTGACACTGGGCACTATGTTAATAGGTTAGTCCCACAAAATGATATAAAGTTGCTATAAAATGAATGTAAAACATCCAAGAATGATAATATAACAGCATGGAACAATCAAAAATCATAGATACATTGGAGACGTATCAGGGCTCTGGGTTGAAAACCTTTGTCCGTTATCTCGGACTTGACGGCGTGGCGTCTGGCGACATCACCTTCTTGAGGGTGTCGTCATGGAGCCTTGGTCTCTCTTAGTTGCAGATGGCCTGCAGCGTCGGGTTTGCCTTTCCCTGGCATGCCACGTCCTCGACTGTGGCGAAGTGGTGGTTCGGTGTTCTCCTATCTTATAGACGTGTCCCCATGGTCTCCATTCTCGGTCCTTGCTATCTGTTGGCAGGAGCGGCGCTCCACGGCCTGGAGCAAGGGGGCGACCTAAACGGTGAGGCGGTCTCTTCCGGAGACGGCTTGGTATGTTTGATACTATGGTGAGCAATGGTTTCTCGAGACGGCTTGGCTATGGCCTTGTCCAGTTGTAGTGGGTGTTGTGTTTTAGGGGTAGTGTCTACTGGTCTCTTGCTAGGTGTTGGGTTTGTGGTACTTCTGTCACCTGATCGGTGCCGTTTTATTTCTCTTTTGACCTGCTTGTACAAGGGTTTTCTCGCCACTTTGTATCGGTTTGACCGGTTGTGCATTTATTTATAAAGGGGGACGAAGGCCTGTTTCGAGAGAGGCCGCGGAGAAAGATGCTGCTTTTGTGTTCTTGCAAGGAGAGGGTGGTTAAGAAAACATGACAACTATGAGGAGAAATGAAGTAGGGGAGAGGATCTGTTTGTTATTCTATATACCAAAGAGAGTCATCCTCACTAACTTATTTATCTCAACATGCATGCAAATATGCCATCTTACCATATAATTATGAATGGGATAAGGCCCGCCTCAATATGCAATCATACATGAGAAACGACTCACCACAGCATTCAACCATGCATATATTTTTCATTCAACTAATCTACTTATATTCAATAAATTGTTACAACTATACATAATCAAATATGATAAGTCATATGTATTTTAAATTTTGGTTCTCATATTATCAACTAAAATTTCATTAACCAATTCTTGTAGCAGCACGCAGGGTATCCTCTAGTTTTTATTATTCCTTCGCAACTTACTGATATTCAACTAGCATGCATAGGTGGAGTCCTACTGGAACACACATGACAAATCTATTATATAATCAAATTAAGAGCAAAGTTTCACAATTGTATAATATATTCTCTCTGGAGAACTGAAAAAAAGAAGTCATATCCTATCTCATGTGTATTGTGTATGTATCCACCTTTTGTGTGTTTCTCCCTAATGTCAGCAGAAAGTTCCACCGAGCTCTCAAACAAGGACTTGGTCCCTTTTTTTAAGTACACAGTACAGACGTATGCACTCATATATATGCACGTACACTCACCCTTACGTACGCGCACCATATCCCTATGAGCACCTTCGAGAGACTGAGCCGGCATATCATCTTTAGATTGACGAAGTCAACACAGACGTTTCATAGTCAACGGAAACATCTCCTTTCACTGAACACGCGTCGTCGAAAATCCTGAAATAAATTCAAAATAAATGCGAATACAGGGATTTGAATTCTGATAGGCTGGAAATACCACTGTCCTTCTAACCATCCAACCAATATGCAGGACTTGGTCTTTGAGTGGTTGGGTCTCGGTAGTGTGACGTCGGAAGGCCAGTGCCAAGACGACTTGGCGGGGTTTGGGAGTGTGACAGAGGAAGGCACGAGAAGACGCGTCAATTTTATTTTATTTTGACCAGAAGCGCTTGCGCCAATTTGTGGGACAGTGCTTGATTTGTTGCTACGTGCATAGAGAAAAAGGAGCATATCGAATTGTGGTTGCGCCAGTTCGTGGTTGGAAACTTGGAAGTGCTATGGCCCCTTTGGATGGACACTAGTACCAGAAGTGGTCCATTACATCGTCATCGCCTCCCTCGCAACCCAGGCCATCGATCGTTCTACAGAACTGTTACGCCGCCCAGCTGCATGCCGTGGTATGTATTCTGTAGCTTAACTTCTTCCTTTTCTTTCTCTTGGTTGATTTCTTGACATGGAGTGCCTCAACTCGTACCGAGTTGGTTCCGCCTTAATTTTGGTGGGCTCCGCTTGACTTCATCCTTCGAAATAAATTGGTCAACAATCTCACTGTTAGGGCCTCTCCAATCCAATTTTAAGAAAAAAGTATCATGGCAATTTCGGAGGATCAAAACTGATTTCGAGAGTTCTTTTCTGTGAGTATTGGATTGGATCCCGTAGGTATTCCTTTCGAAAGGAGTAGTGATTCGGTGGGCAGCATCCATAGAAAAGTTTCCATTGACCTTTAGTTTGCAGGGAAAAAGCTTCCATTGACCTTAATTATATGGAAAAAAATTGTTTCTCTGACAATTGTAACACACGTCAGTCTTCTTTACAGAAAGGAGCTGTTTTACGGTGATTCTTCTGTGATGCAAGCAAACAATCTCTACTTCATATTTGAGGGCCTTTTTGGTTCAGAAAGTATTTCCATACAAAGTTTGGAGGGTTCTATTCCTCAGATAATTTTCTCACATATGATGCTTGTTCGTGTTTGTAGGATTGAAAATCATATGGTTTTCTCCTGCGATCTACTCCCTCCGTTCAAAAATACTTGTCATGGTTTTAGTTCAAAATTGAGCTAAAACCACGATAAGTATTTTGGAACGGAGGGGGTACTTTATGTGCAGTTTCAGAGGTGACTCTCATTTAATCAAACCTCATGGAAAATTCTTTGCTTCAACGATAACTATGGCATAGATATGATCCTTCAAAAGAAATCATATGTTTTTCATGCGGCGCAACCAAACAATTTCTATTACACATTTCCGTGGTTGTAGTCAAACGATGGCAATTCCTCCGATTTTCCTATTTCCGGTGTTTTTGTGTGTTTTCCTTTGAAAGTCCTTTTTGGTTTGCTGGATTTTGAAAGCATAAGAAACGAAAACAAACACATTAATATGGCAGAAATGTGCAAAAAGAAGACTACAAATGCAAATGAATTTTGTAAACTTGGGAGTTTGATCTACATGGAAAGAAAAAACATAGAATTCTAATAAACAAGTCAAACTACTTGATAGAAGTCATCAGTAGGATGTTGTTATGCCACTAAAGAATTCGGTCTTGTTCTTCGTGTGTAAGAATTCTAAAAGGAGGTTCGAATGGATTTAACATTTTCGCGTTTTCCTTTGAAACCGATATCAAAGAAAATGGTCCTCCTCTTTTTTATCCATTCATTTGAACATAATAAATAAATTTCCTACTCGAATATTTCTCCGCCACTTTTTCCCACGTACCAAAGAGACCCTTAGATGCCACGACATCCAATTCCTATATTTTTCCCATTCATGTATTCTTGGAATGTCGCAAATATAATCAAGATGCTCCCGGTGGGTGCACTAACACTTCGCCAAATACAATTAGTTAGAGTTTGACTACCTAGAAAATAAATTAATCTCCAACACTTTTGCATGTAGCCTGCAGGTTAGTGCAGATCACATAAGTTGAACTATGAATCTGTTATTGTTGCAGAAACATCTGTACTGGAAACTACTAATTGGGTACTTGGAGAAAAAAAAACTTTGCTAATTGGTCACTCCCAGCATTCTCTATACAATCAGCGAAAGAAAAAAATATTACTTCATGCATAAAGCACAAGTTTGAAAAAGTAAACTACAACTCTGCAAAACAAAACGCATAATTAGGTCATCAGGTTCACATTGAAAAAACAGGTCGGTGGCTAGTATCAAACAAACCAGTAATCACCAGGTTTAATGTTTGTCTTTTGAATTCAAAATATATAATAATTTGTTCCCATAACTATTTAATTAGTACAGCGAATTTACTTGTTTGGAACAGGTGGCAGGTCAGAAAACTTTACTTGGAGATCAGCTACATAACCCTTGTTCACATAATGGAGCGCTTTGAGGACATGATTAGAGAATTCATCAAAAGCAACGAAAGGGCAAAGCGGAGACCAGTGAACAATCATGGTATAAATAACTTCACAGAAGATGAGATTAAAATGATTACGAAGAACTACAAAAATCCCATAGGCAAAGGTGCCTTTGGAGAAGTTTACCGAGGCGTTCTTGATGATGGTAGTACAGTTGCAGTCAAGAAATATATCTGCCAGAATTTGAAAGACGGGTTTGCTAAGGAGATAACTGTTCATTGCCGAATTGACCACAAGAATGTTGTTAGGCTCTTGGGCTACTGTTTAGAAGAAAATGCTTTAATGATTGTCACCGAGTATATCCCTGGAGGAAACCTCAAAGATCTTCTCCATGGCAGTGATGATCACATTTCTTTGGATGCAAGGTTGGGTATTGCTATAGAATGTGCTGAGGCATTAACATGCATGCATTCATTGCATCAACCAATCATTCATGGTGATATCAAGCCTGACAACATACTTCTAGATGAGAACTTGGGCGCAAAATTATCCGACTTTGGAATATCAAGGTTGCTTTGCATGGACGAAACTGCTTACACCATGCACGTTGCAGGAAGCAGAGGTTACATGGATCCAGAGCTCTTTGAAACTGGACGGGTCGATCCTAGAAATGATGTTTACAGTTTCGGGGTTGTTATGGTAGAGCTTGTTACCAGGGCAAAGGTAAATGAGAATGGGATGAGTACCGGAGTCACGAGAAACTTCACTCAAGCTATTGAAAAGGGGAAAACAGCAAGAGCGATGTTTGATACTAAAATAGCAAACGTGAGCAACATGAAAGTTCTGGACAATATAGGAAAGCTTGCAGCTGAATGTCTCAGAAGGGATATAAAAAAACGCCCTGAAATGAAAGATGTTACAGAACGTCTACGGGCTCTTAGAAAAGCTTACTGCCAGCAAGATCAAGAAAAAACAGGTCGGTGGTCAATGAAAAATGTGAACCGAAAAGGACAAAGCATTTCCGCCAGTTCTAACTCTACTATGTACTACAAGCTGAACAATTTGGGCATGTTTAGTACTTGGAATGCACCCCGGAATTTCATGAGGAACGCAGGTCCAATAGTAGAGCAAATGCAAAACCTGAGGGTTTTCACAAGAGAAGAAATAAGAAAAATCACCAATGGTTATTCATCAGATGTAATTGCCAAGTGTTCATCTTGTGAGGTCTACAAAGGGACTCTTGAGGACAACACATTGGTGGCAGTGAATATAGAGACCGCAGTGGATGAAGCCCATAGTGAATCCTTTACAAATAGCATGCTCATCTATTCCATCATTCTCCACAATAACATTATCAAACTGTTGGGTTGTTACTTGGAGGCGGATGTCCCAATATTGGTGTATGAGTTTGCTGCAAACGGGAATCTCCAGGACATCCTTCGTGGCAACTACAGCTTCCCGCTTGGTATACGTCTAGATATCGCAGTTGGATGCGCGGAAGCGTTAGCATATCTGCATTCACGATCCTTTGCATTTGTGGGTGCTAACGTCACATCCGCCAACATACTGCTAGATGACAGTTTGGTACCGAAGGTCTCCGGGCCTCTCTTCATATGTCACAGCATCAGTAGCACATCAGGTGATGTTTACAGTTTTGGAATTCTCCTTTTGGAACTTATAACCAGGAAACAAGGAGGGTATCGCAACAACAGCCCGCAGGAACTGAGGAAAGCTTACATGAAAAAAGGGCACACCATGTTTGACAAGGAGATAGCCGCGAAGGCGGACATTTTAATACTTGAAAGGATCCAGATGGTTGCAATGGACTGTTTGAAACTGGATGCATTGGCGCGACCAAAAATGGCAGAGGTGGCAGAGCGGCTTCAGAGGCTTAAAAATGTCGAAAGCACGGGAAGCGAACTGCGGGAGCTCTCCATGCTGAGGAGGTTGGTAGCTTCCAGTATCAGCAAAGCTAGAGAAAACACTACCCCGGCCACCTGAGCAGAAACATGGAATTTGTGATCATTCATTTTTGCAATTTACTACTCCACGCACGCCATAGTGTGTATTGTACTGCCAATTTGGCATTGCTGTTTCTGTCAGATCGGCATTGAGAGCTTCCCTTCCAGCGATAATCCCCCGGCAAGTAGCCGATGCTGGCTTGGGAGCTCTGGCTTGCATAAAATCAACCTCTGGAAAAATAGCACCCATTCAGTACTCTTGCAGACAAGGAATTTGGGTTTGTCAAGAAACGCCAACCATGTTTTCCAAGCAAAGCAAGGTTAATCAGATGCAAGTCTCCCAATCCCATGCCACCTTTGCATTTCGGAGTTGCCAGGTAGTTGCTAGGTTGCTCCAGGACACCCAGTGCACTGATTTCTTGTCAAGTGAGCTAATCCAAAAATATTTCACCATGGGATAAGTTAAAACTCTTACAAACATTTTTTGTTAACAGGAACATACTCGAATTGCCTGAATGACCGATTTCAGAAGAATTTACTGGCCAGCACACGCTAGCAGTTTTTCAGAACATCCCTGGATCATTCCTCTAGCTCTCTCACGGATGTGGTCGAACGTGCCCCTAGTAATACGACCCACTGCGGTAGGAATGCCCAAGTATCTCTCGTTGAAGGCCTCTTCAACCAGGAATGCTGACTTCCCCAATCCCAGTGTCATGCACTCCCGTTCATACACAGCAACTCACACTCTTTTAACAGCTCCAGCAGCATCGCCACAGCATTATTCATACCAGCCTAGACGTCACATATGCTCACGAGGACGCTTGTACAGGACAGTCTCCTCCTCGAGCTCAGCCTGGGCCCCGCTCACAAGAACCCAGACCTCAGAGATCTTCTCGACGGTGCCGTCGAAGAGGTCGACAGTGGTGAACGCCCGTGACATGGGCCCCACAGATGCCGATTCTTGGAGCTCGTCTCTTTCGCTGGTGGAGATCGTGGAGGGGCTCATTGCTTCTGCAGGCTTCACCCTAGGCACGACCGCTCCGTTCAGATATATGGTCTGGTTGTTGGCTCCGAAGGCGATCATCTTCCTAAGGCCTCCCCCGTAGGCTAAGCTCTTGTGCATGTGCCCAAACACGACCAGCGGGATCGAAACCCCGGTTTCCCTTTGCAGGTCGGATATCGCCTGTTCCAGATCTGCAGAAGTTGCCATATGAAGCAACTGTTTCAGAAAAGCTAACTAGAGGGGAGTATCATCATGAATACCAGACCTGGATCGCCATGATCGCCACCGCCAGCTACCCAATCCCGCCCGCAGATATCATCGATTCTTGAACCTAGACCTGCGTAGGCATGATAGAAAGGTAAGCTTGCTAGGACATGAGATGTCTATACAACTAGATTATTCAAATGTTCAGAGACCTGTTGGTCCATTATGTGCAAGTAGTATGACAGAATGCTCCTCTGGTGCAGCCGTAGCAGCATCGTATATCTTCCTCACACTTCCTGACATATCATCGACACCATACCTACATGAATGGTCGCAGCCAACCAACGAGCGATGAATTATAAGTTACAGTTATGACTTATGAACAGCAACAGAAGTTCTTCACAGAAGGGAGAGGACAAAAGCAAGAATGGCCTGTGATGCACTTCCCTTGTAAGGCAAACTAAGTTGTAGGAATGGCCAAATGGCAGTCAACTACCACATCTCGTAGGTGTATCAGAGTGTCAACACAATGGGCAAACAGAAAAGAGGTGAAAATAGTTCCAGTGAAACTTTTGGAGGCTGGGCTGTATTAATCCTAGCGCTCAGTGAATGCAGAGTTGCAGACTAATAAGCTAGTTCCATAACCAAAACCAGTTAAGGAACCAATTACTCTACATATCTGGTCTGGTATCCTCATCTTCTTAAGATTATTTCAGATTATGACATACAGCATATTATCCTTAGGCCTTAGATCCTTATAGGCACCAACATGCCACGCACTGATATTTTTACTGCCTAGCACAAGTAGTCAAGCACAGGATAACAAACTAGCCTTGTGATACAATTAGGAATCCCCCTAATCAAGAACAGACTATGAAACCTTTAAGCTTGGACATTGGGATTTATTTTCCCGAACCATGCAGGAGGGTGACAGCCGGATGTTTATCTATTGGCAATACAGCAATATCTTATGGATATATAATTCATTAATATTTGACATGAGAAGGAAATAAATATGATATCTGCCACTCTGGTCATTGTATTACCAAACCATTACTAAACAAATTCACATGACAGCTTTAAAAACATAATTCAGAAATAGCAGAAGTGAAGGACAAGATTATAGAAATAAATTCATGACAAAGATATACCTAACAGAAAGTTGAGGAACCTAGGTATCTATCGGTTAGTACATCTCTTACCAACCGTTGTGACAGAAGCTTTGGTCTAAATAACCTGTCACCCCCACAAGAAAATGGTCGCCCACCAACAACACTCAACTTTATTGTTGGAAAATCCAAACATTGATATCCAGCATGCTGCTCACCAAGGCTGATATTCACAAGAAAAAAAGGTATCATTGGTCGCATTCCTGCACAAAGGGTATCATAGTCTGCTGAATACTGCTAATAATCCAGACTCATCCTGCACTTCTAGCACTGTGAACTACTAAAGCCAAATTAGCCTGAGAATTAGTTAATCTTTTTTTCTTCAGCGGTCCCTAATCACAGTTTACTCGATTCAGTCACTCTTAAATTTAAGTATTATTCCAACTTAGTTCTTTGCTTTTAAATAAAAAGAGAAACACCTAACAAAATGTCCTAGCAGTAAAGTTAGAAACCTTATGGTGGTTACAGTGTCATGGCACAACTGAAGAGGAATTGTGCAAGCCTGCAAGAGTAATTAATTGACAGTTCCTCCAACAAAATCTCCACAAATGCAGCTCGTAGCATATTAATGGATCTTACCTTTCAAGCTGAAGCCGGACACGATCTACCTTCCTGAGTACCAATCAAGCACACAAGGATTTCAGAATAGCTAAGTGCAGTTATTACAGTTTCAACTTACTAAATGAAAATATGACTCATACTTCTCTGAAAATTGATGTGTACGCCAGCAATCATGATTACCAAGAATTGCCGCCTTCGGAAACTGAAGATCCGAAATGCTTTTGACAAGTTGGACATTCTCGTTGCCATAATCACCTGCCACAAATAGAGGAGAACAAACAGGAGATGACAAACAATAAGCACATTGCACGCACTTCACCAACGAAAATGAAATTAGCAAATCATGTAATGCAGAAATAGCAAGGAAGGATACCTGTAAAAAGCACCAGATCTGGCTGCATTTCAAATATAACAAGTTAGAGCTTCTGACAACAAAAAAGTCTGGATAGAGAATTATTTGTGGTATGAATTTTTCTTTCAAAGTGCAATGCCCATATTGTAAATGGAACACATGTAACATGATTAAGAATGGGTGGCAAGCATATGGAGGCCAGCACATCACAAACAGACAGGACATGCGTAGTACATTGTAGAACAAGGGAGAAGTTACAACAATGAAATATGAACATGATGAGATATCCAAGTACAACAGACTGGATCCATATAAATGTGCAATACCTGAAGAAAATGGAGTGCCTTTGTATCTTCATCAAGGATCCAATCATCATGCTGCAATGTCCAGTGCATAACATCCAATTAATACCCTGTTCTGGTTACGTGGATTTCAGGGGATACATGATAACAA
>NC_057814.1:96083677-96296018 GCF_018294505.1 Triticum aestivum | reverse complement strand
TGCTTACAGTGCGCTCCTACCGTACTTAATCTCCCGGCTACCCATCTCACCACAGCCCAACGGTGATTTCACATCATGGTTCAAAAGAACAGATGATCACGCTGGTGCTCTTGTGAGGGCTGGTGCGAAGGCGCTCAGACGCCTGCTGCTGCACGCTCGGCCGCAGCATGTTTGAGCTCGGTTGATCTGCATTTTCCTCTGTTTTTGCATGTTTCCTCTGGTAGCCTAATTTGGTTTTCTTTTTGTTTGAGTTTGGTTGATCTATACTATTGCGCAATTCGGGCAACTTCTTATAATACAGAACAACACATATTTGGGTGCTTGTTGGAGAGGGGAAAAGGTATCCAAAAGATGCCACTCCAAGGGTTTGTTTGAAGCCAGAAAATGCATTTCCCCACAATATATTCATATAGACGCCAGAACCTGCCTTCAATAGAGCAGCCATCACATCTAACTCATCGTCCTATATGACCCAATCTAAACTAAGATCAAATGCACCTTAGATGGACACTACTCGCAATTCGCAAACAAAAACAGATATCGCTGAACCTGAACCCCTCTTGTTGCACCCAAATCGGAGCCTAACAGAATTAACCAGGTCAACGAGCAGAGACTTCAGCGCCCAATCCCCACCTACGCATCCGAACCCCATGAAGAACCACAACGCCAGTCTCGACGACCCGAAGCACGCCCGCGAGGAAATATAGAGGGTTAACGGTTTTATTTAACTCTTAATAAGAGGGGGAGGGAGGGAGAGTACCACATCGCCGACGACCGCGAGGCGGACCCGGCCGGCTCCGGCGCCGGCGCCGGAGGTGGCCATGGACCTGGACCCGGGCTTGGGCGGCGGCGTGGCCGGGGAGGAGGGGAGAGGAGGAGGGCTCGCCGGGGCGCGCGCGGCTACTGCTGCTGCTCCCGCCGCCGACCAAGAAGAAAGGGAGCACGACCGCACGAACATCTTGTTTCGGGTTGGGAGTCGTACGTGCCAGGCTGACAGCTGCCCTGCGGTAGGTGCACGGTGCATACGCGCGCCGCGCGCCGCGCGCGAGCACGGTGGCTCACCTGGTTGTCAAATGTTTTTCTCTGGAATACACCATGAAAAGAAAAGGCGTACTCCGATGGGAATGTAAGTTTTTTAACATCAGTACAGACACAAGCGTTTATATATATACGTCTATACACTCATCTATATGGATACACATACGCATACCTTACCCCTATGAACACCTCTCTTCAATTTGACTATCAAAATATGTGTTAAATGTCATAAAAAAAATTTAGATTCGTCGTCGATTGAAATCTCAAAACCATATTAGTTGTCCCTGAAACACATGTATATAGGCATATTTCAGTGCTAAATACTTACATCCCTTTAAGCGACAACTAATATGAATCAATACTATTTTTTGTGTGTGGTATATGACACATATTTTGCTAGTTAAATTGACGACCTAAAATCTCATGTCCAACTTATATTCGCATTCTTCGACAGACACGTCACCTTTTGACCATTACACCACTATTCTTTTAACCACATCTCAACGCCTCGACTTGTCTAGCCTCAAGGAGGCAAGACACACGGCAATCAAAGCGTGCCACAATCGTTGTCGGAAGACCTCTATAGCGTGAGGGCTCTAGAGCAGTCTGGGCCAACACACCCCTCATCCATGCACCTAGGAGAGTTAGCGAGTGGATGACAAGGTCTGGTCGGTGCTGAAGAAGAAGTTATCAAGGAATCATCGGCAAATGGAGTACATTGCGCCTAGACGCCCACACCCTGAGAAGTGACCAACCCTAACTACATCTCTCTGGTGAGGACTCCATGAGCATCTTAGGCGACACCTCCAAGGAGGGGACAAATTTGTGGCACCGTTGTCGAGCAGAGAGTCTAACATATGGTTTCCTCCATCGCACGAGGAAAAGAACGACGGTCAGATCCAAGACAACGCCCCAAAGAGGGGACGAAACCCGCAGGTTTCACCATCGTCATTAACCCCCGAAGCCCGTCGTAGCAGGAGCATAGGCCAACCACCGCAGGGAGAGGAGTCGCATCGCAACCACCGCCACTGAGCCAAACACATATGGATCACAAAGTACTCGTATCCCTATCATGGACAAGCTACGACAACACAGAGGTCCAGATGCAGAACTAGATCAATGACCAACGGGTCCTTCTAGAACCACATCGGCAAAATCAAGGTCTTAGCACAAGTCTCTGGGACTCGGGAGCGCTCACACCAGCCATAAACACCAGTTGCCAGGGCCTCCACAACTACGTTGGGCTGCAGTGCCGCCAGGCGCGCCGATGATGAGCATTGTCAGAGCTTTTGGAAGAGGCGAACATGTGAGGAAAACACAGAGTTGTAAGCAATCCCTCACCTGTTACAACATTATGTCATCCTCATGGCCACTACAAATTGTTGCTGCCATCAGAGCTCACTGGGCAAGTGCCCAAATTCTTGATCTTCGTGGCTTGTGCGAGAAATGGACGAAGATGCCCCTTTGTCAGCTTGCACCCTGTCCTCGTAGGCCTTGCAGGCCTATTATGTTTTATTATCTAATGCTTGTTCTTGCGATGGTAGTCGGTCACTTAAGTGGAGCATTAGTCACTGGATGTGATCATAGTCGGTCTAGTAGACTTATGGACATATTACTTAGATAACATAATTTCCACATATGCTAGGATTTGTCATAAGTGTTTGATTTCTCCTTACACATACATATACTTATGTTTTATGTGTCATCGTTACTCTGAGACACACTACTAATACGTCTCCTACATAGCTATGAATTTTTTATTGTTCATTCCATATTTTCATAATTTATGCAAAGTTATTAATGTTTATTAAAACCATCCTATTAATTTGGAGCTTGATACTAGTTTTTTTTCAATGTTTTTTATTTCAGGAAAAAATTGGACTTACAAAATTTATTAGAAAATATGCAGGAGTTGTTTTTATGTCAAGACGAGGCCACGAGACCTGGGCTTGGGACAAGGTGGGCCCCCCTGCCCGCCTCCCTTTTCCATTGCCTCTATATAACCACCAAAACACTCGTCGTATTTTTACAGAAACTTTTTGACACCGCCCCTTTGCATTCCGAGGTAATCTTCTTTTGGTCGTGTTCTAGCACTCTGTTGGAGGGGAATCTTTGTATTTGACCTCTTCATCGCCCCTTGCTTCCCCCATGATGATGTGGGAGTATTCCCCCTCAAGGCTAGGGTTTTTAAGCAGTAGCTATGTGTCATCTATATCTATTTCTTGACCATATGAGTTGCATCCATGATTGTGATATTGAGCATTGATGATGAGTTGAATTATATGATGCATCTCTTCCTTTCTGGTGATGAGCTTCTTTATAGATCAAATCTTGATCATGTTATATTGAACTTTGTGCGTTTACGAGATCATGTGATGTATGTATAATATTATTTTCGGAGACGCCTGAGGTGGTAATGGGGTGCTCAATAGATTAAGATTAAAAAGAGAACTTTGAGGTGTGATTACCGCATCTACAAGATGGGTATGCTTTTACCGTACCTAGTGAGGTTATATCATGTATTTCAGTGAACTTATTAATGTTGAGAGTTGACAGTAGTGAACCTATGAACCCCGAACCTTTTTTCAACCCCTACAACCTCGTTTCAGTCACTTCTACAGCTTGTTACCTTGCTATTTATATTTATTTACAAACAACAATATTCCCATCATCCAAATTATCAAATCTCTTCGTCGAACTATTGAATATATACAATTGACAATTGTATTCTGTGTCGGGGACGAAAGGTACTTATTGTATATTATCATGAGGTTGCTTGGGAGGGGAATACATTCATGCATGCTACACCTCCTGCAGATTGATAAATCTTAGGTCAACCAATTGAGGAAAAATTATTCGTGTCCTGCAATCCTGTGCTTGGAGGCCCAACAAGTGTTCATAAGAATAGAAATGGTTAGTATACATCAAAGCTTTTTTCCGGCTTCATTGTCGGGTAGGTGAGCGATTGAAGGTATCTTCTTATATTTTGCAATTTTATCTTTTAGTTTCTTGTTCACTACTTTTACTTGTAAAAGAAAACAAAACAAAATTGCAGTTTAATTTTCTTGTAAAATATTGGATATTACAAAAAAGATAATGATCTCATATAATTATAGTGATTATTGTGGAGAGGATAGACCTTGAAAGGAATTTATTAATGACAGATTTTGTAAAAGGCACAGGTTTGAGCAAAAAATGGTTTAGTGAACTCTATTATTAGGCTCAAAAGTTTTGTTGTCTTTATAACATTACTATATCAACATTGCAATATATGATGATTATTTGTGATGAAACACATGTCTTGCTATCAAGAGAGAGAAAATCTAGAAAGGCTGAAATTACTATTCTATGATGTTGTTTGCATTTATCTTGGTTTTTGCTCTAAAGCTTTGTTTAATGTCTGTTCTCGCTCCTTCTAGGTTAGGAACATGTACTTTTTAACCCGAGTGCTATAAACCTGATATCGTTTTCTGTTGGGCTTCATGTTAATATAATGTGGAGCCAGGGCGAGGCCATGTCTAAAAAAAGTGGGCTGGAAGAGTACTTCATGTACCATTGATCCCACTAGGTGTTACAGATAACTATGATGATTGCAAACTTTTGGATGATTATTATGATGATACTTATGCTATTAAGAATAATGATAATCATGTTTGTGAATCTTGTCATGTAATGAGAAGGAATTTACTTAGGTGTAGAGTAATACTAATTTTATGAACGCGGATCATGAAAATAATGTTGTGTGATAGGTATATTATATAGTTTGATCATGATGCTACCGAAAACTATGATGAGAGAGGGATTCATGGTTATAGATATCTCAACAATACCAGTGCCTGGACGAAAATGCTTGTGGGAGGCACCCCATAAGTATCCTTAATTTGTTTTTATTTGGTCCAGTCATTTTGCTATGCCTTTTGTGGAAATTTTGTTTCCTTGCTTACTTTTTAACGAAGTGTCAAGTTTTGCCTTTATGTTCAATGTTATGATTATGTACTGTAGGGTGATGAAATCCTTAAAAATTCATAGAACATAACAACATATGTCTGGTATTCATGCAGATTTCATTAAAAAGGTTTGCAAGTTAAAAAAGTTTTTTTAAAAATAAGTCTTTACATGTTGGTCTGTTTCGCCAGATTCACGTGCAACTAGTATGTTAGTTATATGTTTGCATATCGGTTTCACCTTGTCCAGTATAGCCTATAATTGTGTTCATCATTATAGTTACTGTTATACGATATTGTCGTGATCTATATACATCAAGTAGAGGTGTTAGTAATTATTTATGGACTAATTGAACTCACAACTTTGTTAAGTTTTGTTTGTATGAAAGTCTATTCCATTAGGGATGTCATCGTCATCAAGGGAAGTATAACATCTGGGTTAATAGGATTGATAGAGTACTCATATCGATAAGGAATTTCCTTATTTTATGGAAGCTCATCTACAAAAAACCTCAAAGTTAAGCATGCAGGTGCGCGTGAGTGAGGACATGCTTAATCCTACCCCTCAACATTATTTCAATACGACGAATGTTTATGATATTATTCCAAGGGGAATTCAATCAAAAGTACTGCCATTCGTTATTTCTAGGGTTAATTATCCTTTTGCCCTCAGTGGTGTCCATGTACTCAGTTTTGCCCTCAGATGCGAATTGTGCTCAGTTTTGCCCCTAGTTCGTGCGCACCAACTCGTTCCGTGAACTCTGCCGTCTCCGTCAGGTCAACCTTTTGACTCGGCCCTTACAGGTGGGACCAGGCGGCAGAGACGGCCAATTTTATTCAGACCGTTGCACGCGTGGCTTGTGGGACCCAGCAGGGAGCCGTTGAGCAGAGAGCCGTTGTGGGTGTGCTATATAAGTGGGCGACAGCGGCGGTGACCACGGCGACAGAGAGCACGGCGAGAGAGAGAGAGAGAGAGCACGGCAGTGGGAAGCTAGCTGTGGAGGGCGCGGCGGCGTTGAGATCCCCTTCGGCTCCGAGCTCCATGTCTTCCTCAAGCTCCCGCGCCACCTCGCGGATGTAGAGCCCGGCGCGTGTGGACATGCCTGTCTTCGTCTGTCCGCGGTGCCGGGCGGGCGTTGATCGAAGGGTTTCTCACACACCGAGGAACCAGAATCGTTCGTTCTACGTGTGCAGCGAGAATGGGGTAAGAATCGGGGCAATTGCACCATTTTTGTGGTCGGGATCTTTGAACAATGGGTTGATCTATTTGGTGTTCATGCAGGTGACATACTTCTTTCTTTGGGTCGATGCTCTGGCCAAGACTCTGATGAATGAACTGCAAGAAGAGCATGAAGAATGGTTGTGCATGCTGCCACGAACGGCAGTGGCCGCAGCACGAGCTCCGGAAGAAGAGATGGAGGGCGAAGCACGCACTGACAGAGAGCTAGCTATTGAGCTTAGGATGTTGAAGAAGAAGGTTAGGAACCTTGAAGATCAAGCACTACCAATACCCATTTGCAAATACTTTTGGGCATTTGTAGGTATGGTAATCGCACTGGTTGTAATGTTGAAAATGTATGGAGAGGCATGAATTATGGAGGAATTTGTAATCTTGAAATTGTATGAGAAATTCACCTAGTTTAAATGTTGTTCAAAGTTGTTTAAATGTTGAAAAAAAAAGAGAAGAAGTGACCAACATTTAAATATGTTGAAAAAAAGGAGAAGAAATGAGGAATTCAGAAACTTTTGATCAATGAAATGCAGCTCTCTGCTCTGCCTTTCTGTCCAAAAAAAAGGTTGCTCTTGGGCCAAATTCAGAGCGTAGAGCCAAGTGCAGGCTAGACTAATGGGCCAACTGCATCCAATTAGGCCCATTCGGGGGTTCTCTTGCGTGTTTTTCTCTTTTCTGTTCTGATTTAATTTAGGCACTAAATCGTAATGCTGAAAATTTTTGTGGAAGCTAATTGAATTATTCCAGAGCCAAACAATTAAGGTTAGAAATTTTTTGGGGCTGTTAAATATTTAATAGCAATTTAATTAATCCAATTCAAATACACCGTGATTTAAATCAAAGACCAAAATGTCATGGAAAATGTGCCTCAGCTCTGGTAGAGGTTTACACCTGGTGCCAAAATAAATGAACATTTTTTAAGGGCATTACATTGAGAAAAAAATAATTTGTCTAAAAAAATGAAGGTGGAAAATGCACAAAAAATTGGTGCGGCTGGGGACTCGAACCCAGGACCACGTGGGTTTGTGGTGTTTAGGGCTGCGCTGGTAACCGCTAGGACAGATGGCAAGACTTTGACATGGGTAGGGAAGGAAGGTATACATAGTGAGACTGTGAAATTTGTCAAAAAAATAGTGAGACCGTGAATGTTTGCACACGCGTGAGAGTGGTTTTTCTTTGTTTTGCACTGAAATTTTGGAGGGTTGGAAGGTTGAAAACGTATGTTTGCACTGCCACATGATTTTAGTTAGAGTGGCACTTGGTTTAGGGTTAGAGTAGCACTTGGTTTATGATTTAAAGGGAATAAATTTGCATGTTAGTTCATGACTTATTTTTTTTGAATGAAACAGAGGGCTTCTCACCCCCTCCGATTTTCATTAATGAAAACCACAAGTTCTCGAACTTCATGACTTGGTTTAGGGAAGAAATGATATGTTTGGGCACGGACATTTTTTAACACACATAATAAACCCTAATAACTTAGATAAGATGCAACACACTGTACCATTACAATAATAAGTTCACGGACACATGACGAAACATGACACGACATAGAAAAGCAACAAAATAAAAAACGAAACATGACGAGCTTGACTCCGGGCTTGAACATCTTCATCTTGACCTCCTTCTTCCACCTTGGCCGTGCGCGCCCCTTCAACACAGTCTTCATCTTCACACCTCCTCCTCCTCCTCGTAGGGAAGGGAGTGCATCTGGCCTGGAGTGGGGAAGATGCCCTCGTAGTTGGTGTAGATGTTGTACACGGTGAAGAAGATGGCCTCGCAGCCGCACCAAAAGACTTGGCCGAGGAGCTCGCGCGCGTCAAATGGGTTGGTGAAGGTGACCGTGAGCAGTAGGAGGATGCCGCCGCGGTCACGAACCTTGTTGAGGGTGAACATCCTCGGCGAGCCCCGTGGGAGGTGGGCATAGCCGGCTCTGAGGAAGGTGCGGGTGAGTTCGACGGAACCCCTCCACCTTGAAATAGCCCACACACGGAGCTCCCTCTCCACGAGCACGCCCGGTAGGTAGCACAGCTCTGGCATGACAGGCGGACGGTTGAAGGTCGGCCCGTTGAACTGCATCTTCACTTGGTCTCGCTTGGGGAGGGCTCGGTCGCTTGGGTGTTTGAAGTTGGAGAGAATGGATCGGATCTGGCTTGTGGGTGGGAGAGGAAGAGAGAAAGGATGAGAATGGTGCGTGTGTGAATCCGGACGCGTGTGTGTATCCGTTAGTTTTGCACTCTTAAATTTTTGCACGAAAACGATGCATGGGGCACGTGCGTGCATCTGAATCGTTGCATAGCTCTTTGACCGAGCGGTGCATCTGACTCGCTGCCCTGAACCACTGCCCTGATCCACCTAGCTCGCCTAGCGCGCCTCGCTCGCCTCGCTAGCATGCATGCACGTCGCCGCCTCCCGCGCATGCAAACCCACGTCGCCGCCTCCCATGCATGCAAGGCCTAGAAAGGCTGCGACGGGCTATTTACTGCGGTCTCAGGCCCAGACAACAAGACATTCCAACGGTCCATCCAGCGCGCCCGGTATTTGTTAAAAAAACAATCTCCCAGCCAATCAGATTGCATCTCGCGGAACGCCCCCTCCTCCCTGCAGATTCCTTCTAGAAGGGTTAGATCGACGGCCCTTGATCGCCGCTAGGGTTAGATGAACGGTCCTTGTTCAGCGCTAGGGTTAGCGGGGTTTGGGAGGGGTTTGGAGCAGTCAAAGCTATATTTGACCAGATTTCAAATGAGCATAATAAATTAAATAAAAATCAGAAAAATAAAAAACCTGCGCACATAGTCTTCTTATGTCATATACTAACGATTTAAGTTGATAAACAAGGTTTACATACATTTAAACGATAAGTTCATGTGTATTGTGTGATATCTCGAGTATCTCAAACTCTCTTGTATGAAGTGAAGAGAAGTGTTTTGGGGGAAATGAACATGAAAATTTCAAAAAACTCACCACAACTTCATTTTGGAGTGACTAAGAAGGATCCAGGCTTAGTTTTTCATTTTGATGTTTTACACTTGTTTAAATCTTGGTCAAAGTTAAGTTTGACCAGAATTCAAATGAGCAAAACAAATTAAAAAAATGAAAAAAATGGAAAAACCAGCGCACATAGTCTGTATATATAGAATATATGTGTAGGAAAGTTATTTGGCTGATTTAGCCAAGGTCGAAAAAAAACCTTGCTTAGAAATAAGGCCGTTTACTCTACCTTTGGACCCCTCTTTTTAGCACATTTTTCATGAAAATTTCAAAAACCTCACCACAGCTTCATTTTGGATTGATTAAGAAGGATCCAGGCTTAGTTTTTCATTTTGATGTTTTAGACTTGTTTAAATCTTGGTCAAAGTTAGGTTTGACCAGAATTCAAATGAGCAAAACAAAATTAAAAAAATCAAAAAAAAAGGAAAAACCATGTGCTCATTCAAACATCATCCAACAGATTTAAACATCATGTCAAACATAGTTCTAACATAGGTCCAACATCATCCAACAGAAATACAACATTATTCATAATGTTTCATAATTATTCATATATAGCGTTGGGGCTTTTGTCTGTTCCTTGAGCTTCTTGCCATCACTTTGCTCCGCGTGCACCTTGTGCTCATTGCTTCTTCTCTTCTCCTCTTGGTTGTCGGTACCTTGTGAAGGAAATATGCCCTAGAGGCAATAATAAAGTTATTATTTATTTCCTTATATCATGATAAATGTTTATAATTCATGCTAGAATTGTATTAACCGGAAACATAATACATGTGTGAATACATAGACAAACAGAGTATCACTAGTATGCCTCTACTTGACTAGCTCGTTAATCAAAGATGGTTATGTTTCCTAGCCATAGACATAAGTTGTCATTTGATTAACGAGATCACCTCATTAGGAGAATGACGTGATTGACTTGACCCATTCCGTTAGCTTAGCACCCGATCGTTTAGTATGTTGCTATTGCTTTCTTCATGACTTATACATGTTCCTCTGACTATGAGATTATGCAACTCCCATTTACCGGAGGAACACTTTGTGTGCTACCAAACGTCACAACGTAAATGGGTGATTATAAAGGTGCTCTACAGGTGTCTCCAAAGGTACTTGTTGGGTTGGCGTATTTCGAGATTAGGATTTGTCACTCCGATTGTCGGAGAGGTATCTCTGGGCCCACTCGGTAATGCACATCACTATAAGCCTTGCAAGCATTGTGACTAATAAGTTAGTTGCGGGATGATGTGTTACGGAACGAGTAAAGAGACTTGCCGGTAACGAGATTGAACTAGGTATCGAGATACCGACGATCGAATCTCGGGCAAGTAACATACTGATGACAAAGGGAACAACGTATGTTGTTATGCGGTCTGACCGATAAAGATCTTCGTAGAATATGTGGGAGCCAATATGGGCATCCAGGTCCCGCTATTGGTTATTGACCAGAGACGTGTCTCGGTCATGTCTACATAGTTCTCGAACCCGTAGGGTCCGCACGCTTAAAGCTACGATGACAGTTTTATTATGAGTTTATGTATGTTGATGTACCGAAGGAGTTCGGAGTCCCGGATGAGATCGGGGACATGACGAGGAGTCTCGAAATGGTCGAGACGTAAAGATCGATATATTGGACGACTATATTCGGACTTCGGAAAGGTTCCGAGTGATTCGGGTATTTTTCGGAGTACCGGAGAGTTACGGGAATACGTATTGGGCCTTATTGGGCCATACGGGAAAGAAGAAAATGGGCCTCAAGGGTGGCCGCACCCCTCCCCTTGGTCTGGTCCGAATTGGACTAGGGAAGGGGGGTGCCCCCTTCCTTCCTTCTCTTTTTCCCTTCCTCTTTTTTCCTATTCCATATGGGAGGTGGAATCCTACTAGGACTAGGGAGTCCTAGTAGGACTCCACACTTGGTGCGCCCCCTCCTAGGGCCGGCCACCTCCTCCCTTGCTCCTTTATATACGGGGGCAGGGGGGCACCCCAGAGACACAATAATTGATCCTTGAGATCTTTTAGCCGTGTGCGGTGCCCCCCTCCACCAAATTACACCTCGATAATATCATTGCGGAGCTTAGGCGAATCCCTGCGTCGGTAGAACATCATCATCGTCACCACGTCGTCGTGCTGACGAAACTCTCCCTCAACACTCGGCTGGATCAGAGTTCGAGGGACGTCATCGAGCTGAACGTGTGTAGAACTCGGAGGTGCCGTGCGCTCGGTACTTGATCGGTCGGATCGTGAAGACGTACGACTACATCAACCGCGTTGTGATAACGCTTCCGCTGTCGGTCTACGAGGGTACGTGGACAACACTCTCCCCTCTCGTTGCTATGCATCACCATGATCTTGCGTGTGCGTAGGAAATTTTTTGAAATTACTACGTTCCCCAACAGTGGCATCCGAGCCTGGTTTTATGCGTTGATGCTATGCACGAGTAGAACACAAGTGAGTTGTGGGCGATATAAGTCATACTGCTTACCAGCATGTCATACTTTGGTTCAGCGGTATTGTGAGATGAAGCAGCCCGGACCGACATTACGCGTACGCTTACGCGAGACTGGTTTCACCGTTCGGAGCACTCGTTGCTTAAAGGTGACTGGCGGGTGTCTGTCTCTCTCACTTTAGTTGAACCGAGTGTGGCTATGCCCGGTCCTTGCGAAGGTTAAAATAGCACCAACTTGACAAACTATCGTTGTGGTTTTGATGCGTAGGTAAGAACGGTTCTTGCTAAGCCCGTAGCAGCCACGTAAAACTTGCAACAACAAAGTAGAGGACGTCTAACTTGTTTTTGCAGGGCATGTTGTGATGTGATATGGTCAAGACATGATGTGATATAATGTGTTGTATGAGATGATCATGTTTTGTAACCGAGTTATCGGCAACTGGCAGGAGCCATATGGTTGTCGCTTTATTGTATGAGATGCAATCGCCATGTAATAGTTTTACTTTATCACTAAGCGGTAGCGATAGTCGTAAAAGCAATAAGTTGGCGAGACGACAACGATGCTACGATGGAGATCAAGGTGTCGCGCCGGTGACGATGGTGATCATGACGGTGCTTCGGAGATGGAGATCACAAGCACGGTGCTTCGGAGATGGAGATCACAAGCACAAGATGATGATGGCCATATCATATCACTTATATTGATTGCATGTGATGTTAATCCTTTATGCATCTTATCTTGCTTTGATTGACGGTAGCATTATAAGATGATCTCTCACTAAAATTTCAAGATAAAAGTGTTCTCCCTGAGTATGCACCGTTGCAAAAGTTCTTCGTGCTGAGATACCACGTGTTAATCGGGTGTGATAGGCTCTACGTTCAAATACAACGGGTGCAAAATAGTTGCACACGCGGAATACTCAGGTTAAACTTGACGAGCCTAGCATATACAGATATGGCCTCGGAACACAGAGACCGAAAGGTCGAGCGTGAATCATATAGTAGATATGATCAACATAGTGATGTTCACCATTGAAACTATTCCATCTCACGTGTTAATCGGACATGGTTTAGTTGCTTTGGATCACGTAATCACTTAGATGATTAGAGAGATGTCTATCTAAGTGGGAGTTCTTAAGTAATATGATTAATTGAACTTAAATTTATCATGAACTTAGTCCTGATAGTATTTTGCAAATTATGTTGTAGATCAATAGCTCGCGTTGTTGCTTCCCTGTGTTTATTTTGATATGTTCCTAGAGAAAAATATGTTGAAAGATGTTAGTAGCAAAGATGCGGATTGGATCCGTGATCTGAGGATTATCCTCATTGTTGCACAGAAAAATTATGTCCTTGATGCACCGCTAGGTGACAGACCTATTGTAGGAGCAGATGCAGACGTTATGAACGTTTGGCTAGCTCAATATGATGACTACTTGATAGTTTAGTGCACCATGCTTAACGGCTTAGAATCGGGACTTCAAAGACGTTTTGAACGTCATGGACCATATGAGATGTTCCAGGAGTTGAAGTTAATATTTCAAGAAAATACCCGAGTTGAGAGATATGAAATCTCCAACAAGTTCTATAGCAAAAAGATGGAGGAGAATCGCTCAACTAGTAAGCATGTGCTCAGATTGTCTGGGTACTACAATCGCTTGAATCAAGTGGGAGTTTATCTTCTAGATAAAATAGTGATTGACAGAATTCTCTAGTCACCATCACCAAGTTAGTAGAACTTCGTGATGAACTATGGTATGCAAGGGATGACGAAAGTAATTCCCGAGCTCTTCGTGATGCTGAAATCAACAAAGGTAGAAATCAAGAAAAAAGTGTTGATGGTTGACGAGACCACTTCAAGTGTTGATGGTTGACGAGACCGCTAGTTTCAAGAAAAGGGCAAAGGGAAAAAGGGGAACTTCAAAAAGAACGGCAAGCAAGTTGCTGCTCAAGTGAAAAAGCCTAAGTCTGGTCCTAAGCCTGAGACTAAGTGCTTCTACTGCAAAGGGACTGGTCACTGGAAGCGGAACTACCCCAACTATTTGGTGGATAAGAAGGATGGCAAAGTGAACAAAGGTATATTTGGTATACAGATTATTGATGTGTACTTTACTAGTGTTTATAGCAATCCCACGGTAATTGATACTGGTTCAGTTGCTAAGAGTAGTAACTCGAAACGGGAGTTGCAGAATAAACAGAGACTAGTAAAAGTGAACAAAGGTATATTTGATATACAGATTATTGATGTGTACTTTACTAGTGTTTATAGCAACCCCTCGGTAATTGATTCTGGTTCAGTTGCTAAAGAGTAGTAACTCGAAAACGGGAGTTGCAGAATAAACAGAGACTAGTAAAAGGTGAGGTGACGATGTGTGTTGGAAGTAGTTCCAAGATTGATATGATCATCATCGCACACTCCCTGTACTTTCGGGATTAGTGTTGAAACTAAATAAGTGTTATTTGGTGTTTGCGTTGAGCATGAATATGATCTGATCATGTTTATTGCAATACGGTTATTCATTTAAGTTAGAGAACAATTGTTGTTCTGTTTACATGAATAAAACCTTTATGGTCATACACACCAACGAAAATGGTTTGTTGGATCTCGATCGTAGTGATACACATATTCATAATATTGAAGCCAAAAGATGCAAAGTTAATAATGATAGTGCAACTTATTTGTGGTACTGCCGTTTAGGTCATATTGGTGTAAAGCGCATGAAGAAACTCCATACTGATGGGATTTTGGAATCACTTGATTATGAATCACTTGATGCTTGCGAACCGTGCCTCATGGGCAAGATGACTAAAACGCCGTTCTCCGGAACTATGGAGAGAGCAACAGATTTGTTGGAAATCATACATACAGATGTATGTGGTCCGATGAATATTGAGGCTCGTAGCAGGTATCATTATTTTCTGACCTTCACAGATGATTTGAGTAGATATGGGTATATCTACTTGAAACAAAGTCTGAAACATTTGAAAGTTCAAGAATTTCAGAGTGAAGTGGAGAATCATCGTAACAAGAAAATAAAAGTTTCTACGATATGATCGCAGAGGTAAAATATTTGAGTTACGAGTTTGGCCTTCAGTTAAAACAATGTGAAATAGTTTCACTACTCACGCCACCTGGAACACCACAGTGTAATGGTGTGTCCGAACGTCATAACCGTACTTTATTGGATATAGTGCAATCTATGATGTCTCTTACCAATTTACCACTATCGTTTTGGGTTATGCATTAGAGACAGCTACATTCACGTTAAATAGGGCACCATCAAAATCCGTTGAGACGACGCCTTATGAACTGTGGTTTGGCAAGAAACCAAAGTTGTCGTTTCTTAAAATTTTGGGGTTGCGATGCTTATGTGAAAAAATTTCATCCTGATAAGCTCAAACCCAAATCGGAGAAATGTGTCTTCATAGGATACCCAAAGGAGACAGTTGGGTACACCTTCTATCACAGATCCGAAGGCAAGACATTCGTTGCTAAGTATGGATCCTTTCTAGAGAAGGAGTTTCTCTCGAAAGATGTGAGTGGGAGGAAAGTAGAACTTGATGAGGTAACTGTACCTGCTCCCTTATTGGATCACAGAAATCTGTTCCTGTGACTTCTACACCAATTAGTGAGGAAGTTAATGATGATGATCATGTAACTTCAGATCAAGTTACTACCAAACCTCATAGGTAAACCAGAGTAAGATCCGCACCAGAGTGGTACGGTAATCCTGTTCTGGAGGTTATGTTACTAGACCATGTCGAACCTACGAACTATGAAGAAGCGATGGTGAGCGCAGATTCCGCAAAATGGCTTGAGGCCATGAAATCTGAGATGAGATCCATGTATGAGAACAAAGTGTGGACTTTGGTTGACTTGCCCGATGATCGGCAAGCAATTGAGAATAAATGGATTGTCAAGAGGAAGACGGACGCTGATAGTAGTATCACTATCTACAAAGCTAGAATTGTCGCAAAAAGGTTTTCGACAAGTTCAAGATGTTGACTACGATGAGAGTTTCTCACTCGTATCTATGCTTAAGTCTGTCCGAATCATGTTAGCAATTGCCGCATTTTATGAAATCTGGCAAAGGGATAAACAAAACTGCATTCCTTGATGGATTTATTAAAGAAGAGTTGTATATGATACAACCAGAAGGTTTTGTCAATCCTAAAGGTGCTAACAAAATATGCAAGCTCCAGCGATCCATCAATGGACTGGTGCAAGCATCTCGGAGTTGGAATATACGCTTTGATAAGTTGATCAAAGCATATAGTTGTATACAGACTTGCGGTGAAGCCTGTATTTACAAGAAAGTGAGTGGGAGCACTACAGCATTTCTGATAAGTATATGTGAATGACATATTGTTGATCGGAAATAATGTAGAATTATTCTGTAAAGCATAAAGGAGTGTTTTGAAATGAGTTTTTCAAAGAAAGACCTCGGTGAAGCTGCTTACATATTGAGCATCAAGATCTATAGAGATAGATGAAGACGCTTGATGAGTTTTTCAATGAGTACATACCTTAACAAGATTTTGAAGTAGTTCAAAATAGAACAGTCAAAGAAAAGAGTTCTTGCCTGTGTTACAAGGTGTGAAATTGAGTAAAGACTCAAAGTGCGACCACGGCAAAAGATAGAAAGAGAATGAAAGTCATTCCCTATGCCTTGGCCATAGGTTCTATAAAGTATGCCATGCTGCATACCAGATCTATTGTATACCCTACACTGATTTTGGCAAGGGAGTACAATAGTGATCTAGGAGTAGATCACTGGACAGCGGTCAAAATTATCCTTACTGGAATAAGGATATGTTTCTCGATTATGGAAGTGACAAAAGGCTCGTCGTAAAAGGTTACGTCGATGCAAGTTTTGACACTAATCTAGATGACTCTAAGTCTCGGTCTAGATACATATTGAAAGTGGGAGCAATTAGCTAGAGTAGCTCCATGCAGAGCATTGTAGACATAGAAATTTGCAAAATTCTTACGGATCTGAATGTGACAGACCCGTTGACTAAAATTATCTCACAAGCAAAACATGATCACACCTTAGTACTCTTTGGGTGTTAATCACATAGCGATGTGAACTAGATTACTGACTCTAGTAAACCCTTTGGGTGATGGTCACATGACAATGTGAACCATGGGTGTTAATCACATGGTGATGTGAATTATTCATGTTAAATCACATGGCGATGTGAACTAGATTATTGACTCTAGTGCAAGTGCGAGACTGAAGGAAATATGCCCTAGAGGCAATAATAAAGTTATTATTTATTTCCTTATATCATGATAAATGTTTATTATTCATGCTAGAATTGTATTAACCGGAAACATAATACATGTGTGAATACATAGACAAACAGAGTGTCACTAGTATGCCTCTACTTGACTAGCTCGTTAATCAAAGATGGTTATGTTTCCTAGCCATAGACATAAGTTGTCATTTGATTAACGAGATCACCTCATTAGGAGAATGACGTGATTGACTTGACCCATTCCGTTAGCTTAGCACCCGATCGTTTAGTATGTTGCTATTGCTTTCTTCATGACTTATACATGTTCCTCTGACTATGAGATTATGCAACTCCCGTTTACCGGAGGAACACTTTGTGTGCTACCAAAAGTCACAACGTAAATGGGTGATTATAAAGGTGCTCTACAGGTGTCTCCAAAGGTACTTGTTGGGTTGGCGTATTTCGAGATTAGGATTTGTCACTCCGATTGTCGGAGAGGTATCTTTGGGCCCACTCGGTAATGCACATCCCTATAAGCCTTGCAAGCATTGTGACTAATAAGTTAGTTGCGGGATGATGTGTTACGGAACGAGTAAAGAGACTTGCCGGTAACGAGATTGAACTAGGTATCGAGATACCGACGATCGAATCTCGGGCAAGTAACATACTGATGACAAAGGGAACAACGTATGTTGTTATGCGGTCTGACCGATAAAGATCTTCGTAGAATATGTGGGAGCCAATATGGGCATCCAGGTCCCGCTATTGGTTATTGACCGGAGACGTGTCTCGGTCATGTCTACATAGTTCTCGAACCCGTAGGGTCCGCACGCTTAAAGCTACGATGACAGTTTTATTATGAGTTTATGTATGTTGATGTACCGAAGGAGTTCGGAGTCCCGGATGAGATCGGGGACATGACGAGGAGTCTCGAAATGGTCGAGACGTAAAGATCGATATATTGGACGACTATATTCGGACTTCGGAAAGGTTCCGAGTGATTCGGGTATTTTTCGGAGTACCGGAGAGTTACGGGAATACGTATTGGGCCTTATTGGGCCATACGGGAAAGAAGAAAAAGGGCCTCAAGGGTGGCCGCACCCCTCCCTTGGTCTGGTCCGAATTGGACTAGGGAAGGGGGGCGCCCCCTTCCTTCCTTCTCTTTTTCCCTTCCTCTTTTTTCCTATTCCATATGGGAGGTGGAATCCTACTAGGACTAGGGAGTCCTAGTAGGACTCCACACTTGGTGCGCCCCCTCCTAGGGCCGGCCTCCTCCTCCCTTGCTCCTTTATATACGGGGGCAGGGGGCACCCCAGAGACACAACAATTGATCCTTGAGATCTTTTAGCCGTGTGCGGTGCCCCCCTCCACCAAATTACACCTCGATAATATCATTGCAGAGCTTAGGCGAAGCCCTGCGTCGGTAGAACATCATCATCGTCATCACGCCGTCGTGCTGACGAAACTCTCCCTCAACACTCGGCTGGATCAGAGTTCGAGGGACGTCATCGAGCTGAACGTGTGTAGAACTCGGAGGTGCTATGCGTTCGGTACTTGATCGGTCGGATCGTGAAGACGTACGACTACATCAACCGCGTTGTGATAACGCTTCCGCTGTCGGTCTACGAGGGTACGTGGACAACACTCTCCCCTCTTGTTGCTATGCATCACCATGATCTTGCGTTTGCGTAGGAAATTTTTTGAAATTACTACGTTCCCCAACACCTTGCGCGTCTTCTTCAAACCTATCATAGAGCTATGCAAAGCATAAAGGGTAATGAGATCATGTCAAGTGATAAATGTATAGTAGTATTTGACCCTTGCAAGATTTACATACCTAGCAGAACTCACAACAACAGAAGGTTGGTCACCATTTGGAGCCTCACTTGGATCATCATTTGGAGCCTCACTTGGATCACCATGATCACCATTTGGAGTCTCACTTGGATCACCATGATCACTATTTGGAGCCTCACTCGGATCACCATTTGGAGCCTCACTTGAATCATTATTTGGAGGATATTTTGGATCATCGTCAAAATCATGCGGCTGTTGACCATCATCATTTGGAACCTCGTCAAAATCCTCATCTGATGCAACTGGCTGTTGACCATCATTTTCATCATCTGTTGAGGCAACCGGCTGCTGACCAACATTTTCATCGAAGCCTTCATCGAAACTCTCTCCGAACGCTGGATCTACTATGTTATCACAATACTTACCGAAATGACCAGACCCACCACACCTTGTGCACTTACGCTTCCTCGCTCCAAGTCCAGCTCCTTCACTACGAGGTCTGATTCGACTCTTCCTTGGTCTACCTGCTGCTCTCTTGAGAACTGGAGCGCAAAGCTTGAATCCAGGGTCCACCATGTCCCATTGTTGTTTTCCCTCCATAGCAGGCAAGGCATAAGCATATGTGGCTTTGAACCTTGCAAACAGAGTAGTAATCATGCACATACTGCTATGTTCCCTGCTGGACCTGGGAGAGAAGTGATGAAAAACAAGGCATGAATGCATGGCAACCCAGTTATCTGCCATTGCCTACAACTGCAAGTTCTAGCTTCTAAATCCACTGGATATCTCCATTCCCTCTTCTCTTTATCCAAATATGATATCTCTGTTGTGGTACCCGAGCAAAGAGTCATGTTCATTTCCAAGCCTGTTGTTTTCTGCTTCAGTTCATTCATCACGGCAGGGATGATAATGTGGCCCATGAATTTTGCCTCGGCTATTCTTGCACGATAATGAAATTTCTGCATGTATTCTATCCTTATCCTGTCAAGCAAATCCATCACGTAATGACCCTTTAGTTTCCGGATTGTTGAGTTGAAAGACTCTGCTAGATTATTGTGCACATAGTCAACTTTGCCCAGTTCACTGAATTGGCTTCTGGCCCATAACTTGGAGTGGTGTGTTTCCAAGTATTCTTTCACTTTGGGATTCATGTATAACTGCCTCAGGTGGTAGTTGTGCTTCTTCACACTGCAAGTCAAAGATGCTGGCCATAAATTGTCGGTATACACCTTTCCTTTGAATTTCTTCATGAAATTTGCAGCAAGGTGACGCATGCATTCCCTATGCTCTACTCCAGGGAACACATTGTCCACGACCACTTCTAAACCTTTGCAGGCATCTGTATGAATGACCAACCCATTGGGATGTGCAATAGCCCGGCGCAGATTATGCAAAAACCAAGTCCAGCTCTCCTCAGACTCTGTCTCCAGCACACCGTAGGCAACTGGAAATAGAAAATTGTGTGCATCAACTGCACAAGCTGCTACTAACTGTCCTTTAAACCTCCCTGTGAGAAAAGTGGCATCAATAGCCAAATAAGGCCCGCAGCCTGCCAAAAAACCCCGGCGACAAGCCTCAAAGCAGACAAAAACCCTCCTAAAGCATTCCTTGGTCTTTGTCACTCCCCTGAATGTGTACTCCACGGTGTGGTGATCAATATCTACAATACTACCTGGGCTTGTCCTCTCCACTTCACCTTTGAATGAATACAACAATTGAAAACTTTCTTGCCAGTTACCATAAATAGAATCCATAGCATGTTGTTTACCATTGAACAACCTCATGTATGGTAAATCTATCTTGAACTTATCTTTGATGTTCTTCTGCAATTCCTTTGGACGCACTTGCTGGTTTTCTTTCACCCACTTCTTTACTTCTTCTGCCACCCATCTTGACTTGGCTCTACTGATTGTATCCTTCCTAAGGGTTGATTCCTGGCATGTGTGCTTAAAAGGGTTCACTTTGACCTAAACATTAGTGCTATTTCGCATTTTAGATGCAAGCAGACTCCATGGACAACCCTCAGTCGGACAGTGCACTCTGTAACGTACTTGATCGCTCTTGTCAACTTTGAAAGTACATTCTACCTTGATGCAGTATGTCACAAGTGCATTTGTACACTCATTCATGGATGCAAAAACTGTACCTTCTTCCATATGAGGGTTCAAAGGGTCCCATTCAACAGCTGCAAGGTCTTTGTCCTCACCCACCGCGTCATCATCCACACGGACTGCATTGTGAGCCTCATCTTGGTTTTCAGCCCGAGGTGCCAGTCGTAAATTCCGAATAACATCAGAATATAGCTTCTCTTCATCAACCCCGGAATTGTAGTCATCAGGCTCCACTTCAAGGGGGACCCTACTGCTGTTGCCCACACTTGTCGAGCCACCACGTTGTCGTGCACCAACTGAACTGTTCTGGCTAGAGATGCCATTACGACGACTTGGTTCTCCCCGAGATGTTGCACCCGTCATCCTAGGTCCAAATGCCTGCTCAAGCACATCAACTTGCAGCCTCACATGAAAATTATATTTCTCTTTATGCCTAACAAACATGGTAGCTAGCTCTTCATCATTACTAACTGTCACCCATTTCTTTTCCCCATCATAGTATTTGTATACCACTTCATCAAGCAAACCCCAAGGATATTGGCTACAAATCACCTCCCCAAATTGTCTGAAACTCCAATTACTAGCCATTGGCAACCGATAATCAAAACCTCCTTGGTATTTCTTCTTATCCTTTGCATCGAACATGTACCGGTCCCTTCTAATGTGCACCAAGAAAGCAAACCGCAACTCCATCCTAACCGGCGAAAAACAGAGGCGCAATCAGCACACTAATTGGGCAAACCTACTCGAATCGAGTGTTCAAATGCACAACTAAGCTCAATCTAAACAGGAGACAAGACTTACCCCTCGGGAACCCAGTCGTGGACGCGGCGGATCTCCGGCCCGATGCCTGCCTCGCCAAATACTCCGGGGTCGCCGCTGCTCGCCATTTCGCCCTAGGGTTCTTCCTCCTAGTTCAAATAGCTCCAGCAGCCCCCCACCTTTGAGCGCTCCGGCCGGGCGCACGGAAGGTGTTGGGGAATGTAGTAATTTCAAAAAATTTCCTACGCACACACAGGATCATGGTGATGCATAGCAACGAGAGGGGAGAGTGTGTCCACGTACCCTCGTAGACCGAAAGCGGAAGCGTTAGCACAACGCGGTTGATGTAGTCGTACGTCTTCACGATCCGACTGATCAAGTACCGGACGTACGGCACCTCCGAGTTCAGCACATGTTCAGCTCGATGACGCCCCTCGAACTCCGATCTAGCCGAGCTTTGAGGGAGAGTTCCGTCAGCACGACGGCGTGGTGACGATGATGATGTTCTACCGACGCAGGGCTTCGCCTAAGCACCGCTACGATATTATCGAGGTGGATTATGGTGGAGGGGGCACCGCACATTGCTAAGAGATCAAGAGATCAATTGTTGTGTCTATGGGGTGCCCCCCTCCTCCGTATATAAAGGGAGGGAGGAGGAGAGGGCCGGCCAAGGGGGTGGCGCGCCCTAGGAGGGGGAAACCTACTCCAAGTAGGTTTGCCCCTCCCTTTCCTAGTCCAAGAAGGAGGGGGAAGGAAGGAGTGGGACAGGGGAAAGGCAAGGGGGGCGCCGCCCCCCCCCCTTCCTTGTCCTATTTGGAATCAAGGTGAGGGGGCGCACCTCTTGCCCTGGCCCACCCCTCTCTCTCTCCACTAGGGCCCAACAAGGCCCATTAGTTCCCGGGGGGTTCCGGTAACCCCCGGTACTCCGATAAATGTCCAAAACCTTCCAGAACCTTTCCGGTGTCCAAACATAGTCGTCCAATATATCGATCTTTACGTCTCGACCATTTCGAGACTCCTCGTCATGTCCGTGATCACATCCAGGACTCCAAACAACCTTCGGTACATCAAAACACATAAACTCATAATATACCCGTCATCAAACTTTAAGCGTACGGACCCTACGGGTTCGAGAACTATGTATACATGACCGAGACACGTCTCCGGTCAATAACCAATAGCGGAACCTGGATGCTCATATTGGCTCCCACATATTCTACGAAGATTTTTATCGGTCAAACCGCATAACAACATACGTTGTTCCCTTTGTCATCGGTATGTTACTTGCCCGAGATTCGATCGTAGGTATCTCAATACCTAGTTCAATCTCGTTACCGGCAAGTCTCTTTACTCATTCCGTAATACATCATCCCGCAACTAACTCATTAGTTGCAATGCTTGCAAGGCTTAAGTGATGTGCATTACCGAGTGGGCCCAGATATACCTCTCCGACAATCGGAGTGACAAATCCTAATCTCGAAATACGCCAACCCAACAAGTACCTTTGGAGACACCTGTAGAGCACCTTTATAATCACCCATTTACGTTGTGACGTTTGGTAGCACACAAAGTGTTCCTCCGGTAAACGGGAGTTGCATAATCTCATAGTCAGAGGAACATGTATAAGTCATGAAGAAAGCAATAGCAACATACTAAACGATCGGGTGCTAAGCTAACGGAATGGGTCAAGTCAATCACGTCATTCTCCTAATGAGGTGATCTCGTTAATCAAATGACAACTTATGTCTATGGCTAGGAAACATAACCATCTTTGATTAACGAGCTAGTCAAGTAGAGGCATACTAGTGACACTCTGTTTGTCTATGTATTCACACATGTATCATGTTTCCGGTTAATACAATTCTAGCATGAATAATAAACATTTATCATGATATAAGGAAATAAATAATAACTTTATTATTGCCTCTAGGGCATATTTCCTTCAGTCTCCCACTTGCACTAGAGTCAATAATCTAGATTACACAGTAATGATTCTAACACCCATGGAGCCTTGGTGCTGATCATGTTTTGCTCGTGGAAGAGGCTTAGTCAACGGGTCTGCAACATTCAGATCCGTATGTATCTTGCAAATCTCTATGTCTCCCACCTGGACTTGATCCCGGATGGAGTTGAAGCGTCTCTTGATGTGCTTGGTTCTCTTGTGAAATCTGGATTCCTTTGCCAAAGCAATTGCACCAGTATTGTCACAAAAGATTTTCATTGGACCCGATGCACTAGGTATGACACCTAGATCGGATATGAACTCCTTCATCCAGACTCCTTCATTTGCTGCTTCCGAAGCAGCTATGTACTCCGCTTCACATGTAGATCCCGCTACGACGCTTTGTTTAGAACTGTACCAACTGGCAGCTCCACCGTTTAATATAAACACGTATCCGGTTTGCGATTTAGAATCGTTCGAATCAGTGTCAAAGCTTGCATCGACGTAACATTTACGACAAGCTCTTTGTCACCTCCATAAACGAGAAACATATCCTTAGTCCTTCTCAAGTATTTCAGGATGTTCTTGACCGCTGTCCAGTGATCCACTCCTGGATTACTTTGGTACCTCCCTGCTAAACTAATAGCAAGGCACACATCAGGTCTGGTACACAGCATTGCATACATGATAGAGCCTATGGCTGAAGCATAGGGAACATCTTTCATTTTCTCTCTATCTTTTGCAGTGGTCGGGCATTGAGTCTTACTCAACTTCACACCTTGTAACACAGGCAAGAACCCTTTCTTTGCTTGATCCATTTTGAACTTCTTCAAAACTTTGTCAAGGTATGTGCTTTGTGAAAGTCCTATTAAGCGTCTTGATCTATCTCTATAGATCTTGATGCCCAATATATAAGCAGCTTCACCGAGGTCCTTCATTGAAAAACTCTTATTCAAATATCCCTTTATGCTATCCAGAAATTCTATATCATTTCCAATCAATAATATGTCATCCACATATAATATCAGAAATGCTACAGAGCTCCCACTCACTTTCTTGAATACAGGCTTCTCCAAAAGTTTGTATAAAACCATATGCTTTGATCACACTATCAAAACGTTTATTCCAACTCCGAGAGGCTTGCACCAATCTATAAATGGATCACTGGAGCTTGCACACTTTGTTAGCTCCCTTTGGATCGACAAAACCTTCCGGTTGCATCCTATACAACTCTTCTTCCAGAAATCCATTCAGGAATGCAGTTTTGACATCCATTTGCCAAATTTCATAATCATAAAATGCGGCAATTGCTAACATGATTCGGACAGACTTAAGCATCGCTACGGGTGAGAAAGTTTCATCGTAGTCAACCCCTTGAACTTGTCGAACACCTTTTGCAACAAGTCGAGCTTTATAGACAATAACATTACCGTCAACGTCAGTCTTCTTCTTGAACATCCATTTATTCTCGATGGCCTGCCGATCATCGGGCAAGTCAACTAAAGTCCACACTTTGTTCTCATACATGGATCCCATCTCAGATTTCATGGCCTCAAGCCATTTTTTCGGAATCTGGGCTCACCATCGCTTCTTCATAGTTCGTAGGTTCGTCATGGTCCAGTAACATAACCTCCAGAACATGATTACCGTACCACTCTGGTGCAGATCTTACTCTGGTTGACCTACGAGGTTCAGTAACAACTCGATCTGAAGTTTCATGATCATCATCATTAACTTCCTCATTAATTGGTATAGACGTCACAGGAACTGGTTTCTGTGATGAACTACTTTCCAATAAGGGAGCAGGTACAATTACCTCATCAAGTTCTACTTTCCTCCCACTCACTTCTTTCGAGAGAAACTCCTTCTCCAGAAAGGATCCATTCTTGGCAACAAATGTCTTGCCTTCGGATCTGTGATAGAAGGTGTACCCAACAGTTTCCTTTGGGTATCCTATGAAGACACATTTCTCCGACTTGGGTTCGAGCTTATCAGGTTGAAGCTTTTTCACATAAGCATCACAGCCCCAAACTTTAAGAAACGACAACTTTGGTTTCTTGCCAAACCACAGTTCATAAGGCGTCGTCTCAACGGATTTTGATGGTGCCCTATTTAACGTGAATGCGGCCGTATCTAAAGCATAACCCCAAAACGATAGCGGTAAATCAGTAAGAGACATCATAGATCGTACCATATCTAGTAAAGTACGATTACGACGTTCGGACACACCATTACGCTGTGGTGTTCCGGGTGGCGTGAGTTGCGAAACTATTCCGCATTGTTTCAAATGTAGACCAAACTCGTAACTCAAATATTCTCCTCCACGATCAGATCGTAGAAACTTTATTTTCTTGTTACGATGTTTTTTAACTTCACTCTGAAATTCTTTGAACTTTTCAAATGTTTCATTAAGTAGATATACCCATATCTGCTTAAATCATCTGTGAAGGTGAGAAAATAATGATACCCGCCGTGAGCCTCAACATTCATTGGACCACACACATCAGTATGTATGATCTCCAATAAATCAGTTGCTCGCTCCATAGTTCCGGAGAACGGCGTTTTAGTCATCTTGCCCAAGGCATGGTTCGCAAGTACCAAGTGATTCATAATCAAGTGATTCCAAAAGTCCATCAGTATGGAGTTTCTTCATGCGCTTTACACCAATATGACCCAAACGGCAGTGCCACAAATAAGTTGCACTATCATTATCAACTCTGCATCTTTTGGCTTCAACATTATGAATATGTGTATCACTACTATCGAGATTCATCAAAAATAGACCACTCTTCAAGGGTGCATGACCATAAAAGATATTACTCATATAAATAGAACAACCATTATTCTCTGATTTAAATGAATAACCGTCTCGCATCAAACAAGATCCAGATATAATGTTCATGCTCAACGCTGGCACTAAATAACAATTATTTAGGTCTAATACTAATCCCGAAGGTAGAGGTAGAGGTAGCATGCCGACGGCGATCACATCGACTTTGGAACCATTTCCCACGCGCATCGTCACCTCGTCCTTAGCCAGTGTCCGCTTAATCCGTAGTCCCTGTTTCGAGTTGCAAATATTAGCAATAGAACCAGTATCAAATACCCAGGTGCTACTGCGAGCTCTGGTAAGGTACACATCAATAACATGTATATCACATATACCTTTGTTCACCTTTCCATCCTTCTTATCCGCCAAATACTTGGGGCAGCTCCGCTTCCAGTGACCAGTCTGCTTGCAGTAGAAGCACTCAGTCTCAGGCTTAGGTCCAGACTTGGGTTTCTTCTCCTGAGCAGCAACTTGTTTGATGTTCTTCTTGAAGTTCCCCTTCTTCTTCCCTTTGCCCTTTTTCTTGAAACTGGTGGTCTTATTGACCATCAACACTTGATGCTCTTTCTTGATTTCCACCTCCGCAGCCCTTAGCATTGCGAAGAGCTCGGGAATCGTCTTATCCATCCCTTGCATGTTATAGTTCATAACGAAGCTCTTGTAGCTTGGTGGCAGTGATTGAAGAATTCTGTCAATGACGCTATCATCCAGAAGATTAACTCCCAGTTGAATCAAGTGATTGTTATACCCAGACATTCTGAGTATATGCTCACTGACAGAACTATTCTCCTCCATCTTGCAGCTGTAGAACTTATTGGAGACTTCATATCTCTCAATCCGGGAATTTGCTTGAAATATTAACTTCAACTCCTGGAACATCTCATATGCTCCATGACGTTCAAAACATCGTTGAAGTCCCGGTTCTAAGCCGTAAAGCATGGCACACTGAACTATCGAGTAGTCATCAGCTTTGCTCTGCCAGACGTTCATAACATCTGGTGTTGCTCCTGCAGCAGGTTTGGCACCTAGCAGTGCTTCCAGGACGTAATTCTTCTGTGCAGCAATGAGGATAATCCTCAAGTTACGGACCCAGTCCGTATAATTGCTACCATCATCTTTCAACTTTGCTTTCTCAAGGAACGCATTAAAATTCAACAGAACAACAACACGAGCCATCTATCTACAACAAACATAGACATGCAAAATACTATCAGGTACTAAGTTCATGATAAATTTAAGTTCAATTAATCATATTACTTAAGAACTCCCACTTAGATAGACATCCCTCTAATCATCTAAGCGATCACGTGATCCAAATCAACTAAACCATAACCGATCATCACGTGAAATGGAGTAGTTTTCAATGGTGAACATCACTATGTTGATCATATCTACTATATGATTCACGCTCGACCTTTCGGTTGTAGGAGATATGCCCTAGAGGCAATAATAAATGATATTATTTATCTCCGAGTTCATAATTATGTTTATGTTCCATGCTATAACTGCAATGATTCTCGAGTCTGCAATATCCACGAGGCTCGGAGGAAGACTCATATGCATGTGTGGAATAATAAACGGTAAGAAGTATTCCTAGTCTGGCCTCTAAGACTAGCTCAAGTGTTGCATGATGATTCTGTTTTCCTGGTCATGGGCATGTCTATGCCAGCAATTTTGAGGGCACAATGTTAAGAGAACATTTGTGTTGAATCGACCCGGATTGATGTTATGCTATGAGATTCATTCGTCACAAGTTTATTGGTACATAACACAGAGATGGTTAACGTTTGCATGATTCCTTAGACCATGAGAGTATCGAGTTTCTTCATGCTTGCTTCATGAACTTTGGGGTTTGTTAAACGTCATCCGTAAATGGGTGGCTATTACGGCGGCTTACGGGTTCATGGAAAAGTGTGTCAAGTAACTTGATAGCTCAAGATTGGGATTTGCTCCTCCGACGATGGAGAGATATCTCTAGGCCCTCTCGGTGTTACAGTATCCATCATCGTCTGGCCAGACACTTTGTGATTTGATCACGGGGATGCCGGAACACGATAACGAGAAAAGAGAACAATACCGGTAACGAGGTAACTAGCATAGTGGACAAGTTGTTGATCCACGGGAATGCCAACATGTCTCACCTCGGTTATTTGTAACATATCGCGAAGCAACAGGAATAGCACACGGCAACTGGAGGTTCACTCGAATATTTATTCGTGTGGGTATAGGGGTCAATATGGGTGTCCACGGCTCCGATGTTGATCATTGATCGGAAGGGGTTCCGGGTCATGTCTATACTTCACTGAACCTATAGGGTCACACGCTTAAGGGTCATCTATCTGCTGAATACTAGACAGGGAGTCTGAGAGAAAATCACCGAAAAAGTTTCGGACACCGAAAAGTTTCGGACAGCGGAATCGTACCGCAGAGAGAGGTCATCGGATAAGTTTTGATGATACCGAAAAGTTGTTTCGGGATACACCATTAAGTCAAATTGGTTTCGGCACATGCCTGATAATTCTTGGAGGATGCCAGAATCATTCTGGAAGCTTTTTGGAATTTTCTGAGATAAAAACGGAAATGTTCCGGAGCTGCCGGAGCCACTTCAGATGCGTTTCGCAGATGAAAATCACTAAAACCGGAATTGTTTCGGAACGCATTGAAAATCATTTTAGTGGGTACTGGAAATGTTCTTAGCCCACATAAATATTTTCAGTTCGATCAGACGCTGAAAAATGTCGTCATGAATAGTGAAAATCAGCTTTATGGTTACTTTATGGAAAGCCACCTTTTGGGGCTTTGCTCCAAAAGATCTTGGGGATGACATGGATGGATAGGAGCCATTTTTTGGGCCCCTCATGGGGGTGTGGCCGGCCACATGGGGTATCCCCCCTTGGGGACCCTCTTGTTCCTTGGTTTCACTCCTAGGTCCTTGTGGAAGGACTTCATTCATGTGCATTTTGGGTTTTTTGTGAAACAACCCTACCCCCTTGGGATTTCCTATAAATAGAGGTGGAGGGGCAGCCCTCCACACTCATCCCTTGCGCTCATACACATGCCATGCATTATCTGGCTTCTTCTCTCCCTCCCACGAAAAGAGTTTCGTAGAGCCGTAAGGCTGTCTGGGTTCCGGCAGGAACTAGTTCTGGACGGCGAAGCCCTGCCGGATAGATGACACCGTATGTGTGCAACTCTGTAGAGAGATAGTAGTTTCGGTCTTAGTTCGTGAGTGCCTCCCGAAGGGCTGTCCGTGTGACCGTCCGAGTTTCGAAGGTCCTCCCGAAGGGCTGTCCGAGTGACCGTTCGAGTTTCGAAGGTCCTCCCGAAGGGCTGTCCGCGACACCGTCCGGGGGGCTGTTCGACCGCCTCCCGAGGGCTGTCTAAGGAGCAGATGAGGGTATACATCCTCGCGGTTGGGAGGTTGTAAATCCTAGCTGCGGGGATCTGCACCGCCGATCATCATCGACTCTACTTCCCGCTGCGCTACGAGTCGGTAACGAAAAAGATCAAACCATGTATGCAGTCTCCATAGTGGTCCTGGGCTGGTGCGTAGGTCGGAAAATTTTTGTTTTCTGCTGCGTTCCCCTACAGTGGCATCAAGAGCCGTGCTATGCGTAGATGCAGGTTTCAATCTAGAATACATGGAGATGTATGGGTATTGCATAATATAATTAGGTAGTAGATGAGATCTATTGATGAAAATTATTTATGCGGGTGACAGATGAAATCTGTTACCCGAGGTTTTTGTTGCTTCCCTAGAATTTGCGTTTGCTCAATCTCGAGACAGCATGGTGGAATTTGACAAAGTTCTGGCAATCCGTGATCCTGATTGATCATGGAAGTGCTATCAGTTCTTTGGGTTCTGCCGTAGTCAAAAGAAAGATGAAATTCGCAGATGAAAGGGCATTGCAGATATGATCTGCACGGGGGTCATGCATATGATGAAGTTTAGTATGGGGCTCAAGATTTAATTATCCCGTGTTTCATACACCCCGAGATGTTAATCTAGCAACCTGAATAATCATACTTGATGATAAAATGTTGGTAGCTGTGGTTTAAGTCAAAACCTTAGAAGCCACATAAAATAAATTTTGCATAAACCGATTAGAGGCATCTAACTTGGTTTTGCAGGATGTGCATGTGATGTGGTATAGGAGTGCTCATACTAATTCGATTATGTATGAGATGACTATATGATGTAATTTGATTAACATGACCTGCGTGTCATGATTCGGCATGATGGCTGGAGCCATATGATTGCACTTTAATGACCTGCGTGTCAACCTTGTTGTCATGCATTATTTTGTTAGCTATAGAGATAGCAATATTGTCTGGTGCATCGACAAGGTGGTGGCAATCTTCGCGAAGGTGAACACCGACGTGAATGCCGAAGACGAAGAAATGAAATACTTCTCCGTCAGAAAGGGCTATACCATATCATGCTATTATGAATTGCCTGAGATGTTTATCCCTCATGATGCACCCTTCTTGATTGCGCGGTAGTCGCTTTTTATTAGGGTGATCTCTGACTTAAAATATCAAAGTAGTTAGTGTTCACCCAAGTGTAGCACCGTCTGAAATTCGTATCTTTTCGGGGTGCGCCATGTACACATGAGCACGAACGAATCAAGAGGAATGAGGCGGGTGAGGTCAGACCTCGCAGCAAGATCACTTGGTTGTCTTTGACGTTCAGGCAGGAGAGTCCTGAGCTCGGAACACGCCCATCGAAAGATGAACAAGAATCACATAGAGATGTGATCGTCAAGTTGGCCTACCGATTGAAATTCGTGTCATCAGTGATGAACCCGTCAATGGCATAGAATAGAAATATGGATCTTGAATCACTCTAAATCAATTATGAGAGATATTGATTTGAGTGGGAGCGCACTGTTGAATTAACATGTTTAATTCTCAGTGCAATTAATTATGAATACTGTCTAAGTGTTTCTTGCATAATAGTTGTAGAATAATGGCTCGCGATTCCACTTTCCCTGTTAAAATTGAATAGCTGTTAAATATCTGGTTAAAACTTTACGATTGGTACTGTAATATGAGGATTGTCCTCAAAAGTGCCGAGAAGGACTTTGTCCTATCGCATGCTTTCCGTATCCTCCCGCTAATGCTATGGATCATGTGACTCTCGTCCTTTGATCCAAAAGCTAGAATTCTGTTACGGTCAAGTGGAATATGTTTGCTTCCATGAAACCCAAACTTCGAAAGTTGGGATAGTTATATGATATTCATGGAACTGAAAATTATTTTCAGATACAAACAAAGCAATGTTTGTTTGCAAGTATTAGTAAAAGTGTTTACTATGCATTTGACTGTTGGGAAAGGGATCCAGAAGAACGCCTGTCATATAATGAAAGGTGAATAAAACAACAACTTAAAGAGAAAGGAAGTGTCCAAAGGGTGTTAGTATGACTTACACGCCTAGGAAGTCCGGGGCTAATGCCACTCTTAAGTTGGGTGCTTCTTCTGAGAGTAGGAGAAATACTAAAAGTTAAACTGCTAGAAGTATAAAGGTAAAAGGAAAGAAGACTGGAATATCCAGCTCATGTATGAATGTCATACAAGTTTTTGATGTATAGAAGGCTGGTCAAAGATATAGTTCTTGCGAATTATGGTTAAACATGTTAATCACTAATTCTTGGGTATTGTGAGTTCAGCACAAAAATGCCCGCTCGATTGCATTCTGTTGCAACTCGATGTAAGAACTACTATGGCCTGAAAGACTAGCTAGAAATGAGGTTAAGGTATACACAGGGAACATAGTAAATGTTACTATACCTTCCATCGGTGTATTGCCGTCTATATTTATTTTCATAATTCATTTAGAGTTTTACAAACTCTATCCCATTGCATAAGGCATCTTGCAAGAAGGTTGTTCATAAGAGAACTTTTATGTTCGATGTTATGAATAACACAAGGGCCATACTTTCATTATGAATGAGATGTATGTTATGAATATTGATAATAATACAATACCTCTGGGTTTACTTTCATAATTTATTTTAGAGTTTCATACACTCTAGCCCATTGCACAATGTTTGTTGCAAAATAGTTGTTCATAAAAACAACAATTGTTGTTAATTATTATGAATAACATAAGGGCCATACTTCCATCATCGATGGGACGTATGTTATGAATATTGAGGGTAATATGATACATCCATAACACTGACGCTAAATGTCGCAAGACTAAAAGAATACCACACAAGTGTGGCACTACATTTGGTCACATTGGAGAAACCCGCATGGAAAATTCCATTATGGTGGATTTTGAAGTCTTTTTGATTTTGAATCATCTGACACTTGCAACTTTCCTCCGAAAAGTGAAGTGACTAAAATACCGTTCACAGGCCATAAGGAACGAACAACAAACTTATTAGTGATCATACATTTGATGTGTGTAGTCCGATAACTGTTGTTAGTGGTGGATTTATTTATCTTCAGAAATGACTCAAGTAGATATATGGATATTTACTTGATGAGACGTAAGTCTGGATCTTTTGAAATCATTCGAAAGGTTCTCAAAAATGAAGTAGAAGTTATTGTAACAAGAAAATTATGTTTCTGCAATTTGATTGCACAAAGGAATATTTGAGTTACATGTTTAGCGAATGTGTGATGAGTTGTGAAAGGGGTTTCATAAACTTGCACCTCCCGGAACCCCACTGCAAGTGGAAAGTCCGTGGAGATGTAATCAAACCATTTATGACATGGTAAGGTCAAAGATGACATAAATAAATTTGCCATTATCCCTTTTAAAGTGATGCTTTAGAGACTGCGGCTTTTACACTGAAAAGAGCTACATCGGGTCTGTTGAAATGAAGCCATGGTATGGTACGCCCAACCATGTTATATCTTTTCTTAACATTTGGAATATGGGGCTTGTGTAAAAGGTTACAAACCTATTCCAAATCAGACAAGTGCTACTTTGTAGGTTATACCAAAATGTTGGGTATTCCTCCCTCACTATACCGAGGCAAATAGTTTTGCCGCGAAACGATGTGCTTTTAAAGAGAATGGTTCTTTCTAAAAGGTGAGTGGGAGAATAGTGCAACTCGACGAGATAAACAGTATCTTCATCAGATCAAAGGAAAGAGACCTTGGAAGAAATTCCAGAGTTTCCTACTGCGACTGATACAGAAGTCTCTACAATAAAATGTATGAACTTCGGTCGAACTTGCAGCTGAACCACGTAGGCAAGGCTCGTGCAAACCTCTCAGGTGCGCAAACGAGATATTGTTGTTAGACAACATTATACCTACGATACACAAGGAAGCGTTGATGGGCCCTGACTCCGGAATTGGCTAAATGCCAATACAACCCGAGTTAGTTTCCATATAAGTGATTCAAGATTAAAACCATGATACACCTTTCGGAAGACTTAGAGTCTAACGAATATTTATGGAACTTAAAACTGATACGGATAAAATGTTTTATCCATAAAGCTCGACTTGTTGAAATAATACGATGAGGTTGTTTTCATCGTAGCGATGCTTAAAGTCGGTTCGGGTTGAACTAGCAATTAATACATATTTCAATCATGAGATATGAAACATGGATGATAAAAGGATTTCCATCTGATGGAAATGAAAGCTAGGACTTGTATATGATACAGTCCAAAGTAATTTGTCGATCCAGAGGATGCTAGTAGGTATGCAAACTTCAGAGTTCCAGCAATGGACAGAAGAGAGCAAAATGGAGTTGGAATCTTCGTGTTTTGATGAAATGGTCAAAGGGGTTTTGACTTCATCAATGGGTAACGAAGATGCTTGTAATTCAAGAAAGTAAGTGGGAGCGTAATAATATTTCTAAAAACCTTATGTGCTTGGCACATTGGTAATTGGAAATAAATTTCTTGACACAAATTAGGACTTCATTTGAAAATAGTTTTTCGATGAAGTGCTTAGGCTAAATAGCCTCAATATTAGGCATGATGATCTATGGAGATAGATTTACCTAATGGGGCTAAGCAATGAATACATATTGACAAGATGCTAAAACCTTTCAGCATTTAAAACGCCAAGGAGTGATTCTTGCCAAAGTCACATGGAAAGAGTTTTTGCAAGACTCGGTGTCCCAAAACACTGATGAGTAAAATACATGATGCAGATTCCACACACTTTTGTGTTTGGATTAATCATGTATTCCATGGTATGTAAAACAACCAGATATGTCCGATACTCCCAAGGTGTTGCGAGTATGGATACCAAAGTGATCAAATTACTGATCATGGGACAACAGTGAAAGATGTCACAGAGTACTAGAGTAAGTACTGATGACATGGTTTTCTCGCAAGCAGAGATCATGAAGAGTTCGTTGTAAAATGTTACATCAATAGAGTCTTCATCTTTTCTCCATGCGATTTTTGATTTAAATTAAGGGTTTTGTGTAACACACAATGTGGTGGCACAGTTAGTTGGAATTTGTTCAAACTAGTTACTGTGGCGAATTCTATAACAAGGGCTAAGTATGTTGACGCTTTAGAAGCGACAAAGAAGATGTTGAATCATATAGTTCATTCATGAACTTAGTATAGTTCCAAGATGGCTTTTGACAATGGGACACTACTGCAGGTAGTTGCTCCATAACTCAGTCTGAGGATTCCAGGTTTGACCTGTGATTCACATACATACAAAGCCAAGTCCACACAAAATATGAATTTTGTGAAAACGTGAAAACGCGAGGACATGCAAAGATACACACGGAACTGAAGTCGTCAGATCCGTTGGACATCAGGCTATACCACAAGCGAAGCATATTTACACCGGTGTGCCACAGGTGTGAAGTGCATTAGCATAAGCTAGATTATTGACTCTAGTGCAAGTGGGAGTCTATAGGAGATATGCCCTAGAGGCAATAATAAATGATATTATTTATCTCCGAGTTCATAATTATGTTTATGTTCCATGCTATAACTGCAATGATTCTCGAGTCTGCAATATCCACGAGGCTCGGAGGAAGACTCATATGCACATGTGGAATAATAAACGGTAAGAAGTATTCCTATTCTGGCCTCTAAGACTAGCTCAACTGTTGCATGATGATTCTGTTTTCCTGGTCATGGGCATGTCTATGCCAGCAATTTTGAGGGCACAATGTTAAGAGAACATTTGTGTTGAATCGACCCAGATTGATGTTATGCTATGAGATTCATTCGTCACAAGTTTATTGGTACATAACACAGAGATGGTTAACGTTTGCATGATTCCTTAGACCATGAGAGTATCGAGTTTCTTCATGCTTGCTTCATGAACTTTGGGGTTTGTTAAACGTCATCCGTAAATGGGTGGCTATTACGGCGGCTTACGGGTTCATGGAAAAGTGTGTCAAGTAACTTGATAGCTCAAGATTGGGATTTGCTCCTCTGACGATGGAGAGATATCTCTGGGCCCTCTCGGTGTTACGGTATCAATCATCGTCTGGCCAGACACTTTGTGATTTGATCACGGGGATGCCGGAACACGATAACGAGAAAAGAGAACAATACCGGTAACGAGGTAACTAGCATGGTGGACAAGTTGTTGATCCACGGGAATGCCAACATGTCTCACCTCGGGTATTTGTAACATATCGTGAAGCAACAGGAATAGCACACGGCAACTGGAGGTTCACTCGAATATTTATTCGTGTGGGTATAGGGGTCAATATGGGTGTCCACGGCTCCGATGTTGATCATTGATCGGAAGGGGTTCCGGGTCATGTCTATGCTTCACCGAACCTATAGGGTCACACGCTTAAGGGTCATCTATCTGCCAAATACTAGACAGGGAGTCTGAGAGAAAATCACCGAAAAAGTTTCGGACACTGAAAAGTTTCGGACAGCGGAATCGTACCGCAGAGAGAGGTCATCGGATAAGTTTCGATGATACCGAAAAGTTGTTTCGGGATACACCATTAAGTCAAATTGGTTTCGGCACATGCCTGATAATTCTTGGAGGATGCCAGAATCATTCTGGAAGCTTTTTGGAATTTTCTGAGATAAAAACCGGAAATGTTCCGGAGCTGCCGGAGCCACTTCAGATGCGTTTCGCAGATGAAAATCACTAAAACCAGAATTGTTTCGGAACGCATTGAAAATCATTTTAGTGGGTACTGGAAATGTTCTTAGCCCACATAAATATTTTCAGTTCGATCAGACGCTGAAAAATGTCGTCGTGAATAGTGAAAATCGGCTTTATGGTTACTTTATGGAAAGCCACCTTTTGGGGCTTTGCTCCAAAAGATCTTGGGGATGACATGGATGGATAGGAGCCATTTTTTGGGCCCCTCATGGGGGTGTGGCCGGCCACATGGGGTATCCCCCCTTGGGGACCCTCTTGTTCCTTGGTTTCACTCCTAGGTCCTTGTGGAAGGACTTCATTCATGTGCATTTTGGGTTTTTTGTGAAACTACCCTACCCCCTTGGGATTTCCTATAAATAGAGGTGGAGGGGCAGCCCTCCACACTCATCCCTTGCTCTCATACACATGCCATGCATTATCTGGCTTCTTCTCTCCCTCCCACGAAAAGAGTTTCGTAGAGCCGTAAGGCTGTCTGGGTTCCGGCAGGAACTAGTTCTGGACGGCGAAGCCCTGCCGGATAGATGACACCGTATGTGTGCAACTCTGTAGAGAGATCGTAGTTTCGGTCTTAGTTCGTGAGTGCCTCCCGAAGGGTTGTCCGTGTGACCGTCCGAGTTTCGAAGGTCCTCCCGAAGGGCTGTCCGAGTGACCGTTCGAGTTTCGAAGGTCCTCCCGAAGGGCTGTCCGCGACACCGTCCGGGGGGCTCTTCGACCGCCTCCCGGAGGGCTGTCTGAGGAGCAGATGAGGGTATACATCCTCGCGGTTGGGAGGTTGTAAATCCTAGCTGCGGGGATCTGCACCACCGATCGTCATCGACTCTACTTCCCGCTGCGCTACGAGTCGGTAACAAAAAGATCAAACCATGTATGCAGTCTCCATAGTCTCAGTGTTCCGAGGCCATATCTGCATATGCTAGGCTCGTCAAGTTTAACCTGAGTATTCTGCGTGTGCAAAACTGGCTTGCACCCGTTGTAGATGGACGTAGAGCTTATCACACCCGATCATCACGTGGTGTCTGGGCACGACGAACTTTGGCAACAGTGCATACTCAGGGAGAACACTTTTATCTTGAAATTTAGTGAGAGATCATCTTATAATGCTACCGTCAATCAAAGCAAGATAAGATGCATAAAAGATAAACATCACATGCAATCAATATAAGTGACATGATATGGCCATCATCATCTTGTGCTTGTGATCTCCATCTCCGAAGCACCATCATGATCACCATCGTCACCGGCGCGACACCATGATCTCCATCGTAGCATCGTTGTCGCCTTGCCAACTATTGCTTCTATGACTATCGCTACCGCTTAGTGATAAAGTAAAGCAATTATAGGGCGATTGCATTGCATACAATAAAGCGACAACCATATGGCTCCTGCCAGTTGCCGATAACTTGGTTACAAAACATGATCATCTCATACAATAAAATATAGCATCATGCCTTGACCATATCACATCACAACATGCCCTGCAAAAACAAGTTAGACGTCCTCTACTTTGTTGTTGCAAGTTTTACGTGGCTGCTACGGGCTGAGCAAGAACCGTTCTTACCTACGCATCAAAACCACAACGATAGTTCGTCAAGTTAGTGTTGTTTTAACCTTCTCAAGGACCGGGCGTAGCCACACTCGATTCAACTAAAGTTGGAGAAACTGGCACCCGCCAGCCACCTGTGTGCAAAGCACGTCGGTATAACCAGTCTCACGTAAGCGTACGCGTAATGTCGGTCCGGGCCGCTTCATCCAACAATACCGCCGAACCAAAGTGTGACATGCTGGTAAGCAGTATGACTTGTATCGCCCACAACTCACTTGTGTTCTACTCGTGCATATAACATCTACGCATAAACCAGGCTCGGATGCCACTGTTGGGGAACGTAGTAATTTCAAAATTTTCCTACGCACACACAGGATCATGGTGATGCATAGCAACGAGAGGGGAGAGTGTGTCCACGTACCCTCGTAGACCGAAAGCAAAAGCGTTAGCACAACGTGGTTGATGTAGTCGTACGTCTTCACGATCCGACCGATCAAGTACCGAACGTACGGCAGCTCCGAGTTCAACACACGTTCAGCTCGACGATGTCCCTCGAACTCCGATCCAGCCGAGCTTTGAGGGAGAGTTCCGTTAGCACGACGGCGTGGTGACGATGATGATGTTCTACCGACGCAGGGCCTCGCCTAAGCACCGCTATGATATTATCGAGGTGGATTATGGTGGAGGGGGGCACCGCACACGGCTAAGAGATCAAGAGATCAATTGTTGTGTCTATGGGGTGCCCCCCTCCTCCGTATATAAAGGGGGGAGGAGGAGAGGGCCGGCCAAGGGGGTGGCGCGCCCTAGGAGGGGGAAACCTACTCCAAGTAGGTTTGCCCCTCCCTTTCCTAGTCCAAGAAGGAGGGGGAAGGAAGGAGTGGGACAGGGGAAAGGCAAGGGGGGCGCCGCCCCCCCTTCCTTGTCCTATTCAGACTCAAGGGGAGGGGGCGCGCCTCTTGCCCTGGCCGGCCCCTCTCTCTCTCCACTAGGGCCCAACAAGGCCCATTAGTTCCCGGGAGGGGGGGGGTCCGGTAACCCCCGGTACTCCGATAAATGTTCGAAACCTTCCGGAACCTTTCCGGTGTCCAAACATAGTCGTCCAATATATCGATCTTTACGTCTCGACCATTTTGAGACTCCTCGTCATGTCCGTGATCAAATCCGGGACTTCGAACAACCTTCGGTACATCAAAACACATAAACTCATAATATAACCGTCATCAAACATTAAGCGTGCGGACCCTACAGGTTCGAGAACTATGTAGACATGACCGAGACACGTCTCCGGTCAATAACCAATAGCGGAACCTGGATGCTCATATTGGCTCCCACATATTCTACGAAGATCTTTATCGGTCAAACCGCATAACAACATACGTTGTTCCCTTTGTCATCGGTATGTTACTTGCCCGAGATTCGATCATCGGTATCTCAATACCTAGTTCAATCTCGTTACCGCCAAGTCTCTTTACTCGTTCCGTAATACAGCATCCCGCAACTAACTCATTAGTTGCAATGCTTGCAAGGCTTAAGTGATGTGCATTACCGAGTGGGCCCAGAGATACCTCTCCGACAATCGGAGTGACGAATCCTAATCTTGAAATACGCCAACCCAACAAGTACCTTCGGAGACACCTGTAGAGCACCTTTATAATCACCCAGTTACGTTGTGACGTTTGGTAGCACACAAAGTGTTCCTCCGGTAAACGGGAGTTGCATAATCTCATAGTCATAGGAACATGTATAAGTCATGAAGAAAGCAATAGCAACATACTAAACGATCAAGTGCTAAGCTAACGGAATGGGTCAGGTCAATCACATTATTCTCCTAATGATGTGATCCCGTTTATCAAATGACAACTCATGTCTATGGCTAGGAAACTTAACCATCTTTGATCAACGAGCTAGTCAAGTAGAGGCATACTAGTGACACTCTGTTTGTCTAAGTATTCACACATGTATTATGTTTCCGGTTAATACAATTATAGCATGAATAATAAACATTTATCATGATATAAGGAAATAATTAATAACTTTATTATTGCCTCTAGGGCATATTTCCTTCAGAAGGAGGCCGCGCCGCGGGTCGAGCAGGTGGCGGGCGCCCCACCCGTGGCGTCGCAGGAAGGTGGCGGGCGTCGCAGGTAGCCGTGGAGCGTAGGCGCAGGACGGTAGCGGCGGAGCAAGCCGTGCAGCTGGTGGCGGGGGAGGTGCTGGCCGCGGCGCAGGTGGAGGCGGTGGCGGCGCAGGACAGCCGGCCGGCGGATAGGCAGAGTGAGCTAGAATCCTATGAATGATTTGGGGATTTAGTTGCACGGGCCTACATGTCAGCTCCGGACCCATGTCCACGCGGTCCCACGTGTAAGCTCCGGACCCACAACCACTAATGCCGGGGGACGGAATGGACTCAAATATGGCCGTTTGGCCTCGTCGTAGTTGCTGTGCATGGACTAGGGGCAAAACTGAGCACAATTCGCATCCGAGGGCAAAACTGAGCACATGGACACCACTGAGGGCAAAAGGATAATTAACCCTTATTTCTATTACATTGTCACTAACACATTGCAAGCACGCAGTGAAGTTACAAAATTTAATGAAGAGAACATGGTTCTACTTGCAAAACCTGGGTTTCCAAACTCCAATATGACGCCAAACTTGGGCGCAATGCTTCTACTCCATCTCAATTGCCAAGTAAATCAAGCACACGGTGGCATCACTTGTGGAGGAGTTATCACCGTCTTGTTCAAACCACTCTACATCAACTCGGGCGACCTACGCCCATTGGCCAGTAACCGACGTGTTCATCTTTCAGTTCTTCGCAGTGCTGGTATGAAAGTGAAATGAAAGAATTTGTATCCATATCCCTGCAGTTGGGCATCTATTGTAACATACCTCTATGAAGAGCTTAACAAAGTACGTGCGTATTTGAAATTCATTGTTGTACCATGCCTCAACTAACAAGTATAATGATGGATCACACCAGAAGCATGACTTTATCAAGTTTGAGGTTGCTTAGCAAGTTAAGATTGCTCAATGCACACAAGCAAAGAGGAACAAAGTGGCATCCAAGCCAAGCCATGCAAACCTTACGTGCAAAATGACCCGAGACCAGTGGTTTCCTCGATCAAGCGACCCGTTCAACCGCATGGCCCACGTGACAACCCCTCTTCTCCTGCCACAGAGTAAATTGCATAAAACCACCACTTTGAGGGCTAGGTTTGCGAAAAACACTAGGATACAGATTCTCTGCAGAAAGCACCACGTCTTGCGTAATTGTTTTGCAAAAACCACTGATCGGCGGATCGGGCTGAGTTAAGTGAGTTTATGACAGGTGGGGCCCGTTTTTCGCATACGTGGCACTCCAGGCCGTCCCGACAGCCGTTAGACGGCGTTAGACGGCGCCGTTCGGTCCTAGCAGTCAAAAGCGCGAACCGTTACTCCTTCTCCACTCTGCTCGCTCGCTCTCTGCTCGCTCTCGCTCTGTTCTTGGTTGCCGCACCCGTCGCCGCCGCGCCGCGCCGCCGCCGCAGCTCCATGGTGTCATGGAGTGATGGGTCGGATAGCAGCGAGCACACCAGGCAGTACATGAGCTCAGATTCCGACGACGACACCATTAAGGTCAGTTCTCAGAGTTAGGGTTAGGGTTTGATATTTGGGGATTTCTGGAATGAGCTTCTTTTCAAACATTGGACCAAATCTCTGTCATTCCTTCGCACTCCAGGTTCCTGCTAGCACCGAAGACTCAGATTTCGAGGGCCCTGAGACAGATATGTATGTTTTGTGCCATGGCCACGGGAAGGCAGCAGAAAGGCGTGTTGCTTTCGAGGGGATTCACACTGGCAGGAGGTTTCTTTGTTGTGCAGAGAAGGTATGGTTCCAACTTAACTAATTGGAAGTTGTTGATTAACTTAACAGATCTGTCATTTGTTTGCCATGGACATGTAGTGTGGCACTCCAGCAGGCATTGTATTATAATGTGAAGTTCGGACAGTGGATTCATTAAGTGTTTACTTTGCCAGCATTGTTTAGTCTGGTTCTGGCAACATTTTTTAGTTAGGTCATTTATTAACTCTGCCATGTTAGCTTATTTTAGGACAGAATATTCATGGGTTAGCACACCAGCATTGTTTAGTTTGGATCTGGCAATATTGTTTAGTTAGGTCATTTTTTAACTCTGCCATGTTAGCTTATTTTAGGATAGAATATTCATGGGTTAGCACACCAGCATTGTTTACTTAGTAGTTGTTTACTTTAGAGCATGATATGAATTTTAGTATAAAGTAATCTAGCCTATCATTATAAGCAAGTCACTGTTATGTAATTCATTTTGTTAATACTCTTTTTTCAGGAAGGTAAAAACTGTGGACTAGTAGAATGGATTGATCCATCTTGGCCCACTACCCTTGAGAATGCACTGTCCAAGTTGTGGTCTATGTATGAACAGAGTAAGATGGACAGGAATGAGGAATGTCTGATGCATTCATTTACTGTTCATGACCTGACACAAGAGAAGAAGAAACTCCAGGCCATCTATGAGAAGTTGGTTGAAGATGTCAATGCACTTATGGATGCCCAGGAGCAGAGGGCAGTGATAGAAAGGAAAGATGCTGAAACAACCAAGTTGCAGGAGAAGTATGACACTTTGAAGAACATAGCAGCTGCTCAAGGTACTGTCATTAGGAACATGAAGTTGAAGCTAGCTGAAGAGAAGAAGAACTTGCAGATCCACATTGATGAGCTCAAGAAGACAGTTGAAGAGAGCAATGTGAAGCTGGAGGGGATCAAGGCCATCATAAATGGATAAGTAGTGCAAGAGAAGAATGGGAAATATCATTTGGCATTTGCTGACCTTTTGCAGGGTGTGGTTTGGCATTTGTTGTAATGATAGTAGTTTAAATTCTATTAACTATGAGTACTCCTGAATTATGGATATGTAATCTTAAGTAAGATGTTTGCATTTGAACTAGTGCTGAATGTGGTGCTATTTGAACTAGTGCTGAATGTCAAACTATGATTATGTATGGAATTGAACTAGTGCTGAATTTGGTGGTATTTAGAGCTGGTTAATGTTATCTTAAGTAATTTGTTTGCAATTGATGATTTTTGCTTTAGTATGTTCATGTTCAACTGATGATTCTGAGTTAAGTAGGGTCAATTAGGGTTGTTTTTGGCTTTTTATCGACGGCGAGGCATCAAGTAGGCCAAGTAAGGGTTTTTGGCTTTTTGTCGACGCCGAGGCATCAAGTAGGCCAAGTTAGGGTTTTTGGCTTTTTATCAACACCGAGGCTTCAAGTAGGGTCAATTAGGGTTGTTTTTGGCTTTTTGTCGATGTCGAGACATCAAGTAGGCCAAGTTAGGGTTTTTGGTTTTTTATCGACATCGAGGCATCAAGTAGGCCAAGTTAGGGTTTTTGGCTTTTTATCGACTCCGAGGCATCAAGTAGGCCAAGTTAGGGTTTTTGGCTTTTTATCGACTCCGAGGCATCAAGTAGGCCAAGTTAGGGTTTTTGGCTTTTTATCGACGCCGAGGCATCAAGTAGGGTCAAGTGATGGTTTTTTGGCTTTTTATCGACACTGAGGCTTCAAGTAGGGTCAATTAGGGTTGTTTTTGGCTTTTTGTCGATGTCGAGGCATCAAGTAGGCCAAGTTAGGGTTTTTGGCTTTTTATCGGCGCCGAGGCATCAAGTAGGGTCAAGTGATGGGTTTTTGGCTTTTTGTCGATGCCGAGGCATCAAGTAGGGTCAATTAGGGTTGTTTTTTGGCTTTTTGTCGATGTCGAGGCATCAAGTAGGCCAAGTTAGGGTTTTTGGCTTTTTGTCGACGCCGAGGCATCAAGTAGGCATCAAGAATATCACAGCATCATGACTATCACAGCATCATGACTATCACAACATCAAGAGTATCACAGCATCAGCAGTACTACTAGAATGCCATAGTTTGACACAAATTGATCATAACAGTTGATCATCACAGGACTAATAGAATTCCAGAGTAGCATAACTAGAGTAGCAGAACAACACAACATAGTTTCACAACACAACCAAAATGCCATAGTTTGATACAACATCAACACAACCAAATCACCATCATCACCATTTTGCACCAGAGGCAGTCAAGTAATCCTTCATTCTGTTGCTGGGCTTCCTGGCTCTCTGGGAACCATCACTTGGTATTGGAGGCATGAAAGCTAACCTTGGTCCCTTCGCAGCAGCTGATGAAGATCTGGTTGCTGGTGCCTTACCCTTGGGAGCAACTGGTGCCTTACTCTTGGGAGCAGATGATGAAGATTTACTGGTTGTTGCCTTACCCTTGGGAGCAGCAGCAGATGTTGCCCTCCTTGCTGGAGCTGGACTAGCAGCAGATGTTGCAGTCCTTGCTGGAGCTGGACTAGCAGTAGATGTTGCAGTCCTTGCTGGAGCTGGACTAGCAGCAGATGTTGCCCTCCTTGATGATCCACCAGCAGTGGCAGCAGCAGAGGCTGCAGTCCTTGCTGGAGCTGGACTAGCAGCAGATGTTGCCCTCCTTGATGATCCACCAGCAGTGGCAGCAGTAGAGGCTGCAGTCCTTGCTGGAGCTGGTGTGCTTCTACTATTAGGTGGGTAAGAGCTGGTGCTTGGCTGCAATGAAACAAGTAGTTTAATATTAGTAAGCAACAAAGTAACAACAAATTTAGTCTTTCTCATAGCAGAGTGGTTACCTGATGTTTGTTCTTTCTCATAGCAAGTGCAGGCTTTAGAGCATCATGGCAATTGGTGTACCTATGGCCCACCTTTTTACAGTTGGAGCAGGTAATTGAGGCCATTCTTGAAGTGTCTTTGGGAGCTGGCTTCTCAAATTGGCCCTTTCTCCTCTTAGTCTGTGCTTTGCCCTTGTGTTCTTTGAAAACAGGAGCCTCAATGTCCAAACTATCTGTCCTTGGCCACATGTCAGGGCCAGGTACAGGATATATTATAGGACTGTAAGCTGCCAGGTACATAGGTTTTTTGAAGAAATCATCAACAAAGTCCTCTGGCTGAAGCTTAGCCTTGTGTATAGCAGAAACAACATGATTGCAAGGAACTGCTGTCATATCTTCTTACAACCACAAGTCCTATGTGCTAGGTTGACAGCATATGTTCTCTCCTCACGAGTAACTTGGTAAAGGTTGGGGCCAGCCATCAATGATTGGCAGTTTCTAGACCACTTCTTTGCTTCCTCCAATTTCTCTGCATATGTTGGACAAATCTCCCATCTGACAGTCTGAGTCTTGGTTCTATTTGCATTAAACTTGACCATTAATTTTGTTCTAATTCCATCAACCATGGTCCTTATTGGCTTAGCCCTGACATCTAGAACCCACTTGTTGAAAACCTCACTTAAGTTGTTAACTACTAAATCTGTTTTGCAATTTGTGTCCATGGCATGTCTGGCCCAAGTGTGCTTTGGGATTTTACTAAGCCAAGCCCATGCTGCCTCACACTCTCTCTTCAACTCATCCATTGCAACATTATAACCACGTTCAGTGTATGAGTAACTTGCTTCATCCATGTATTTCTTTAATTCTGGCCCTCTAAACCCAGCATTTTGAAAGTTCTGGTAAATGTGTCTCAGGCAAAACCTTTGTGGACAATTGGGAAAGACTCTATTTATGGCTTTAAGCAGGCCCTTGTGTGAATTGAAGTAAAGCTAACTTAGTGACTACACCTAAATGATTGTGTAACTACTACAAAGAACTAAATGATTGTGTACAAAAAGTAGCTACACCTAAATGCAACTAACTACTAGAAAGAACTAAATGAAAGCTAGCACAAGTGGATTTCATTACCTTCTGCCTATCAGAAATTATTGTGTAGTTGCCAAACTTCCCAGATTGGCCACCTAGTGCTACCTTCAGCTGATACAGAAACCAAGTCCAGGAATCTGTGTCCTCCTTATCAACAATTCCAAATGCAATGGGAAATATATTATTGTTCCCATCTCTTCCAGTAGCAGCAAGGATCTGTTGACCAGTAGTGAGCTTTATGAAGCATCCATCCAGACCTATAACAAGTTAACACATTAGGCAAACTATTTGAAAACACACATTATTCAAACACACATTAGATACCAAGGAATTACCTATGAATGGTCTGCAGCCACTGAGAAACCCTTCTTTGCATCCATTTAGGCAATAGAATAATGCATGAAACCTAGGGTTTGTGCTTGGATGCTCCCTCAAATGTCTTGTTGTCACTATACACCTTGAACCTGGATTAGTATCTAGCACAGCCTGCAAATAATCCCTAATCCTGGTGTACTGGGCCTTCTGATCTCCTAACACAACATTCTTTGCTGCCTTCTTAGCCCTGTATGCCATGTGGGTTGATATTTCCACTCCATACTTGCTCTTTGCAGTGTTAATTATAGTAGTGATTGTTGTGCATGGGTCATTTCTGATTGCTTCCTCACAAAACTTTGCAACCCACTTACCAGTAACTTTTGTGTTCTCTGACACAGAAGGACAAGTGTGCACCACATACTGCTTCCTTATGGTAAAAGTCTTCTCATTTGCAATCTGAGAAGCTGCTATATAAAAAGGGCTTGTCTCATCTATGCATTGTGCTATAACCCTGTCACTGCAATTTCTATGGTACTCATAGTTCCTGTTCTGTGCAATGTGCATTGTTTGAAGTGCATTCCTGAACTGGTACACATCAATGAAGCAAAGATGCTTCACAAATTGCTCAGCTGGGTGAGCTCTCTTCTCATCATACCATAACCTTTTCTTCGTCTTCTTAGCTCTGCTTTTCCTGCCATTGGGCATAACATATGCCAATGCCTCTGCACCATCATCATCTTCCACACCCAAGTCCATTGGTTTCTTGTCTTCATCAGAAGATGGTATCCAGTCATCCTCAAACAACTCCTCTACACTTGCATGTGATCTGCTTGTTGGGCCTTTTCTGTGTTTCTTCTTCTTTTTCTTCTTCTGTCCATCTTGCTCCTACTCCAGATTACTCTCTTCCTCCAGAGTACTCTCTTCATCCTCTTCCTCCTCTTCTTCACTTTCAGGCTCATATAGTGCATCCTCCTCCTCTGTCTCATACATTTCCTCAACATCTGTGTCCCCTTCAAAATGAAGGAGTGGATCTTCCCTCTGTCTTTTCATCTCCTCAAGCCTAGCAAGGATATCACCATATTCTTCCAAATCATCATCATCACTGTCCTCCTCATTATCCATCACTGCAGCTTTTCTCTTCACAGAAGTGACCTTCTCTTTATTTTTCTTATCCTTTCTAAACATTTGAATTTCCTTCCTCCTTCTCTCCTCCATAACCTTTTCAATTTCCATTTGCTCCTCTGAATTGTATACATGATTTTCTTCCACTTGTACATAACCTAAAGCAACTTGCTCCTCCAAATTGGTGCTATGCTGTGTTTGAAACTGTATGGGCATTGGCTCCACTTCTGCTGCTTCTGAACTTGCTGCTGCTACATGCACATCTGGTGCACTGAACATCACTCCTTCTTCATCTATCTGATACAGTTTGGGCTCTCCAATTTCTTCTAGAGGGATTTGCTGCTCAATAACATTGGAGCTGGTGTTTATACTTGCAGCATTGGGAGAACTGGCCCTAACAACTGTCACATTCAATATCTTCTGATTTTGCAATGCTATGTTGTCTAGAATTTCCTCAAGCTTGTCATCATCATCTATTTCTTCCATTCCTTCTATCCCTAGCCCAGGATCCCTGACATAGTACATGTAATCTTTAAATCCATAACCTTCTGTTTCTATCAATGCTACTAGGTTGTAAAATGTTATGTCTGACACCATCATAGATCTCTCAATGTTGTCTCTGTCATGGAAATGCATCCTCAATTCCCAAACCTCATCATCCAGACTGCAAATAATATAAAGCACTAATGAAACACTAATAAAACTAATAACCAAATGGAAACCCTAGGGCACAGGACAAACAAAGCACAACATCAGAACTAATCAAAAATGTCAACCCTAGGCACAGGACAAACAAATCACATAATCTGAACTAATCTAAATAATGTCCTAGGGCACATGACAACAAAATCACAACATTTGACACTTGTACTGCATCTGATAGGATAGAACAATATGAACACTAACCCTAGGAGTACCCTGGCAACGCAATTGAATGGAGAATGGGAAGGGAAGAGCAAAGAAAAGTGGATCTCACTATACGCCGCCGAAGGATGCCGCGATGTGCTGGCTTCCCGTCGGATTGGCCTTCACCGCCGCGGCGAATGCTCTGGCCGCATTTATTCCATCGAATACTGCGGGTCCTCCTCCTCCTCTTCCTCCGACGGCTTGCTAGGGTTCGAGCTCGCGCACAGCTCGCCTAGATCCACTGCGGGTCCTCCTCCACTACGTACGATGCGTGCGGCGCTGCCGGGCGGAGAGCCGCCACCAGCATCTCCACCTTTCGCCGGACTGCGCATCTCTGTGTTTCTATGGAATGGCGACGGCACCAATGGGGGAGGGCGACGGCAGCGGGAGCGAGGAGGAGGGGGAAGAAGAATGGGGGAGGGCGACGGCAGCGGGAGCTAGGAGGAGGGGGAAGAAGAATGGGGGAGGGCGACGGCGACGGGAGCGAGGAGGGGGAAAAGAGACGAATGCGGGAGTGGATGACTAAAGACGAGCCCGAACGGCGCCGTCTAACGGCTGCCGGGACGGCCTGGAGTGCCACGTACGCGAAAAACGGGCCCCACCTGTCATAAACTCACTTAACTCAGCCCGATCCGCCGATCAGTGGTTTTTGCAAAACAATTACGCAAGACGTGGTGCTTTCTGCAGAGAATCTGTATCCTAGTGTTTTTCGCAAACCGAGCCCTCAAAGTGGTGGTTTTATGCAATTTACTCCCTGCCACAAGACAATAATCCTTTCTCCCCTCTTTCTCAATGATTTCCAACCCGCACCCCACCAACTCACACGGGATACTACCATCTCACTGACACAGGGCCTCGATGGGCAGCAAAGGAGAATTAGTGGAGTCCGTAATTCTTCCTCCACACAAATACGTACTCTACCTGTAGTGTTAAAAGCTGTGGGACATATACGTCAGTCTAACTTTGACTGTCAGGTAAGGTGCTTGGAAGGTGATAAAGGGTAGTTTTGGGGTCCAACGGCCCGCCACTACGCTCGGCCCACTGCCCAGAGAGAGAAACGTGTTCTCGGGGAGGCGGGGAGAGAGGGAGCTAGCATTTCCACCGCCTTCACCCTCCGATCGCGCCAGCGTGTCCCCCCTCGCCCTAGGGAAGGCAGGCTGGGCCGTCGGATCCGGGTATAAGTAGCGACGCGCACGCGGGCCGTGCCTATTCCTGTACTTGCCGCCCCGACCACCTCCCCCGTTTGGTTCCACCATTCCATTCCAGCGCAGGACGGCGGGACGCGCGAGGCGGAGGCGGAAGGAAGCGGAGCGCGCTCGCGCTAGGGTTCGTCCGCTCCCTCTCCCCCTCTCTGTTCCGGCCGAATCGACCGACCCTAGCTGGCTAGCGCTGACCCGCTGCGCCGAATGCAGGCGGAAGCCCCCGAGATCGCGAGGTGGTGGAGGCGGAGATGACGGCGCCGCGCGGTGGCGGGGATGTGCCATCGTCGACGGCGTCGGCAGCCGCCGCCGCCGCTTCGATGACCGAGCCCAACACGCCGACGTCGGCGCACGCGTCGGGGCTCAACCGGCGGGGGTCGAGGGGCGCCGCCATGGCCTCCTTCTCCATGGAGGTCTTCGACAACGAGGTGGTGCCGTCCTCGCTCAGCAGCATCGCCCCCATCCTGCGCGTCGCCGCCGAGATCGAGCACGAGCGCCCCCGCGTCGCCTACCTCTGTAAGTTCGTTGCACTTCGAAGCCGTCTCCGCGCCCGCGCGTGCCTGTTTTGGGAGATTTTCGACGCCTTTTCCTGGCACAGCTCGGCGCATTTGGTGTCTCGGTCGGACGAAACGGGCAACTCGTGATGATATGTTTGGCGATTCACAGCCGTTGTAGTGTTTATTTGGGAAGGTTTTGTGCTCACGAATCTCGGAAAATACATGCCGCGTGCGTCGGTTGTTGTTGTTTTTGTTTCTGGGCTGCTTTGATTGTTACGAGTTTATTAAGGGGCATGTCTGAGATTTCTCCGCGTATGTTGGTTTTGCTGCGTTAGCTGGATCTTCGGCTTTGATATGTTTCTCCTTACTCGTGAAGCTGATCTTAGAAGTAGCTAGCTTCTCTCCTGTATGCTGCACCATGAGGTGTTCGTATTCCTATATGATCGTATCGACGAGATGGCTTGTGTTTGAGAGCGCAGATTAGATTTAGTTGATGCAACTTCCAGATTCCAACGTTCTCCCTCGATTGTGTTGCTTTTGCTTGAATTTGGTATCTATTTAATACTTGCTGGTTATGTTTGAATCATTAATTTAGGCTAGGATAGTGCTGCGCGATCAGTTTGCTTGGAAAGTTGGAATACCATATATCAGGTAGCTCGTGTAGGTTCTTCGGTGTCTCTATGTGAGATTTCTCCGCCTATGTCGATCTAGCTGTACATGCTGCGCTAGATTTTGGATTTAGTGTGTTTTCTCCTTTTTTCAGTAGCTAATTTTGTCGCAGGTTAGCTTCTGTATGCTTGCATTATTCGTACCAAACCAAATCACTACTGTTTTTCGAAGTGCAGAGCCGCAGATTTGATTCATTTTATGGCTTTTCCGACAGTTCTCCCTAGCTCGTTTTGATTGAATATGGGCGCTCTCTGTGTTGTTTGAATCATGTCAGATATGACAGTTTTGCTCCACCAGCTTTTCTCTGAAGAAGTGCATATCACGTAGCATGAATGGGTGCTTCTGGTTCGCCCTTTTTTCGGGATCTCACGTTGATCTGTTACTCTGTGAACTAGGTCGGTTCTATGCCTTCGAGAAGGCGCACAGGCTGGATCAAAACTCTGTTGGTCGTGGCGTCCGGCAGTTCAAAACGTCCCTGCTTCAGCGCTTAGAGAAGGTGTGAGACATCTTTCTGTCTCTTCCCCTCCATAATTTCTGCATGATCTAGCTGACTTGGCGTACATGAGGGTTTGTTTTGTTAGTTGATACATGTCGACTTGATCATGTTCCCTCGCTGGTTTTGACTGGGTCACTGTATCTGGCCTTCATAGATATATTATGCAAGTTGTTGAATTATTATTACTACCATCTTAGCTTTTTAACTGCTTGCAGGATATATATAGGTAATATAGAGTATGAGTTTGTTTGGCTAATAAGCCTCATGGAGTTAAAAATAAGCTGGAAGCTAATATGGACGACTCTACCTTAATTTAGTTGTCAAAATGTAGTAGTGGTGCAAGTTATGTTGTCCAAATGCTCAGATAAACCAAAGGGAAATAGGCAACATATGCACATGCAGTTTAAGCCATGAAAGTATTTCCTACTTTTCATTTTTGTGTTGTAATATATATCTTGCAGATACACGATTTTTAACTTCAAGAGTATGGTCGCTGGACTTTAGTTCAGTACACATTTGTTTCATGATAAGCTTACCAACTCCATCTCCAAATACATGACGTAGAAAGCATGTAGTCAAACTTCTCTACGTTTGACCATTAATCAAATCAAATTATTTAGTTTTTTTGGATAGAAATTATACCATTGATTCAGAACAGTTTCACTATATATCTTTTTACTTATATATGTTGTTCATTGAAGACTCAAAATGCAAAACATTATCTATCTTAGAACGGTGGGAGTATATTTGATTATTAGTGATAAGTTGATAACTGTCGATAATCAATCTGGAAATTTTATTGTGATTATCCTATTTGATGACCATATTGGGAGTTGTGATCAGCCAAGCAAACCTGCAAGCTCACTTAATCCTACCTAACAGATAAAGAACACTGTTCTAGTAATAGAATGGTGTGCTTCGTTTTATTGTGATTATCTTAATTTTTAACCATATTGGGAGTTGTGATCAGCCAAGCAAACCTACAAGCTCACTTGATCCTGCCTGATAGATAAAGAACATTGTTCCAGTAATAGAATGTTGTGCTTCGTTCTACTTATTTTGTTTCAAAGTCACAACTAAACCTTCAGTTCAGATTCAACATTTATTTCGTGTTTCTGCTGGGGAGGGGGATGAGGTAAAATGACTTCAGATTACACCATCCTCCTCATGATTCGTCTCAATTGATCAGTTTGCAATGGCAGATTCTTGTTTGTTAGAGATATAATGAGGTAGCCACATTCTCATCTGAGCTTATTTTTTCAGATGATCCAGTTCAAATTTACCACTTTTTTGTTTCCTACTTGAAATGGCCAGCGAATGTAGTAGAATGGGGAAAAGGAGCAGGGACTTAGGGTTCCCTTGTTTTCTTAAATCGGATTTTGCCTAACCTACTCTTGAATCCAAAGATCCTGCCTTAAAATTTCCCATTTCGATCCCACGCAATCCAACAGGATAATAGCCCGAGTCTCGCAAAGCGATTGAAGAAAACTGATGCCCGCGAAATTGAGAGTTTCTATCAAGAATACTATGAGAACTATGTCCGCACCCTCGACAAAGGGGAACAAGCCGACAGGTAATTCCCAATCCCTAACCTATACTGCGATCTCCCCTATAAGTCCAATCCCTCGCTATCACGAATCCGGTCCCATGACATTGTCGCCTCCAGGACTCAACTTGGGAAGGCCTACCAAACGGCTGGAGTCCTCTTCGAGGTGCTCTGTGCCGTCAACAAGAATGAGAAGGTTGAGCAAGTTAACCCCGAGGTTTGTGCTCACTCCAGCCAACTGTCGTCGTTCTTTCTCAGTAGAAATCTAGGTTCCCTCTAATGCATCAAGTTTTTCCAAATTTCCTCTGCACAGATTATGCGCTGGCACACTGAGGTGCAAGAAAAGAAAGACATCTACGCGCCGTTCAATATTCTGCCTCTCGATGCGGCCAGTGCATCCCAGTCCATCATGCAGCTGGAGGAGGTATACGACTTACAACAATGCAGCCTATTTCCTCAAAACAGGAACAATTGCATTATGTACTGGTTCAATTAAAGAAACTGACGTGGTCATCGAATGCATCATTAACAGATAAAAGCAGCAGTCGCAGCTCTGCGGTACACACGGGGTTTGACCTGGCCTTCTGCATTTGAGCCGGAAAGGCAGAAGGGGGGTGAGCTCGATTTGCTCGATTGGTTGAGAGCTATGTTTGGCTTTCAGGTCTGCTACCCACTCCAGGCAAACCAATTTCGATTGGTCCATTGTATTACTATAAGCTAACACTAGCTTATCTTCTTGTGTGCAGCGGGACAGTGTCAGGAATCAACGGGAGCATTTGATTCTTCTCCTCGCTAATGTGCACATTAGACTTGAGCCAAAGCCTGAACCACTTAGCAAGGCACACTCTTCTATCAATATTTACTTTGACAGCTTGACTTTATGAATATCAATTGATAAGCATAAGATCAATGGGTTTTGCATGCATAAAAATGTGGTGGTAGCTTCTGACAGAACAGGATATTTGCCTGAGTTTCTAATATTTTAAAAAAATAAAGTTATTTTTCATTGGATTAGTAACCAATTATTTACCTTCAACGTTATGTTGTGATTGTTGGTGTAACTTGCCATAACATACACATGCAGTTTAATTTCTTTCTTGATACTACTATTTTTTATTTCCATATTCTTGACATTAGAATTTGCTGGACTGGTGCCACTACTTGCAAAAATGCCAGCTGACTTATTGGCTTTCCACCACGAATTCGATTGATTGAACTTTCTGTATGCATTATTCTGAAGCAAGTGCGTAGCTAAATAATGTTAATTACACCCTCCATTTCCCATGCTTTGCTTCTCTCCTTTTTGTTCATCGTTGCTTGATGATTGATCTCATCCGTTCTTTCACCCCTGAAACAGCTAGATGACCGAGCTGTTGATGTAGTGATGAACAAGTTGTTCAACAACTACAAGAAGTGGTGCAAATTTTTGTCACGGAAACATAGTTTGAGGTATATAATTCCTTAATCAGTTTCCTCTTTATGTACATTATTGTGCCGATAATCTTGCAACTGCAGAAATCCTCCAGGTGCTCAATTACAGGAAGTTCAGCAACGCAGAATTTTGTACCTAGGTCTTTATCTTCTTATCTGGGGCGAATCAGCAAATATCCGGTTTATGCCAGAGTGTCTTTGCTACATTTTTCACAATGTAATTTGCACATTCTTATTATCATATCAAGTACCAAATCTCATTGCAAAAATATATCTTTGAATGATTCTTCTCAATGTGTTCAGATGGCATATGAGTTGCATGGGTTGCTTGCTGGAAATGTTAGTATTGTGACTGGTGAAAATATCAGGCCATCTTATGGTGGGGATGAGGAGGCTTTCTTAAAGAAAGTGGTCACACCTATCTATCGTGTCATCAGAAAGGTACTTTGATAAATTACCATTACCTGAAATTCCAAGTTAGTTTGTTCTAAATATAATTGTGGTGGTTTTTCAGGAGGCAGGAAAAAGCCAACATGGAAAAACTGCACATTCAGCATGGTGTAATTATGATGATCTAAATGAGTACTTCTGGTCTGTTTACAGCCCTATTTTCTGGTCACATGCTGACAGCCTTTTCACACTTTCTCTGATAGATCCTACTCTGTTTCAGGACACCTGATTGTTTCTCACTGGGATGGCCAATGCGAGATGATGGTGACTTCTTCAAATCCGTGCACGATTCAAGGCCTGTAGCAGTGGTACAGTTCGATATAAGTCTGTCAGTATCTCTTCCAAAGACTTTGATTAGGAGGAGAATACTGACAAATAACTATTTGTAGGCTGGAAGCTCCTCACCAAAGGGTTCTAGTAAAGGCACAGGCAAGACAAATTTTGTAGAGACAAGATCGTTTTGGCACATCTTTCGTAGTTTTGACCGAATGTGGACCTTCTATTTGTTGGCTCTACAGGTACTGTGCCAAAATTTTCGATTGGCTTTTTTCTCTGTACTATGGTTTTTGATGGTTTGACACTCTGTGAATCTTATAATTTTTAAACCGAACAGGCAATGTTGATTTTTGCTTGGAGTGAATATTCAGTGACTCAAATCCTTCAGAAGGACCTCTTATATTCTCTATCAAGCATATTTGTCACAGCAGCATTTTTACAGTTCCTCCAAAGTATGTTTCCCATTTCAAATACTTGTTTTATGTACAAGGCATTTTTCTGATGCATGTAATATTTCCTTTTATTTTTTGAGAACCTGAAATTTTTAGTATGACAAGTGATGAATATTGGCATAATTTAGTTCCCTTTATGTATGTAATACCTTCTGCTTTTGTCAATGGCATTACGGTAAGACTATGTTAAGCTAGGTTCCCGCGATACAGAGCACTTTCACAGCAGAAAGCAACTGGCAAGAACATTCATGTAGATATCTGCAACTTTAGGATCTCTTCTCATATGCATTAAACTAGTGTTACTATACCGAGCAGTCATGTTCTTGAGATGCTCTCTGGTCTGGAATTCTTGTGGTTTTAAGAGGGTTCTGGTGCAATAACAAATTCGTCATCCAACTGAAACTGATATTTTCTTTAATTTTGATGGCAGGTATTTTAGACTTTATTCTGAACTTTCCTGGCCACATTAGATGCAAGTTCATTGACGTCGTGAGAAATATTCTGAAGATAGTAGTTAGTGCCGCGTGGGCTGTGATTCTTCCCATTTTCTATATCAGAAGTCAAACAAAAGTCAATTTACCACTGAAAAATCTGGACAGATGGTTTGGTTATGTGAAAGGAGTGCCACAACTATATATCCTGGCTGTGGCGGTGTACCTGATACCTAATATGATTAGTGCAACGCTCTTCCTGTTTCCGATGTTTCGAAGGTGGATAGAGAGCTCGGATTGGCATATTGTTAGACTGCTACTGTGGTGGTCTCAGGTATTGAATTCAATCTATTTTATTTGTTTATGTTCTATTATGTGGAAAATTACTTATGCAGCTTATCCTCATTGTAAATATTCATTTCAAAATTTCTGCTATGAGGCAATTTTTAATAAGGTAATATTTGATAAAATGGAACTGTATTTTGTAGAATGAATTTGTCTTGATATCCTTGCCAGCTTATTGTTTGTCATAGTATCCTAGAGGGTTGAGAAACTACTGATAAAATTGTAAACTGTAACTTGCAAAAAGAGAAAATAATCCAATGACTTCTGATGCCAGGGCAGAGATTATCCTGCTATTTTGTCATTAGTTTGAAAAAAACATTTTATGGTTAGTTAAAAAGTTCTCACATGCTTGTGAAAATTGATAGTTTTCACTTCTCTAACAATATGTGTTCAACTGAACACATTTGCTATCCCAGTAATGAAAATGATATTGCAAGGGTACATATGCACGAAACAGGGTGGAAAACGTGAAGGCAATAGATTATTTTGTATGCAATGCGTGGAAGTAAAATAACTGGATGAATTTCCCTGGATCATAAGGCGCTGTACATTTATTCGTTTTTCATATTTCTTTCTTGTGCGGCTTGCTACACTACACTACACTAATGGCAATGCCCATTTTCCTTGTTCTTGCTGTACACGCTAATTGTATAAATAACTGCAGAAACGAATTTATGTTGGCCGTGGAATGCATGAAAGTCAAGCTGCTCTTCTGAAGTAAGTTACTCTGTTCTATTTTTCTTCTGTTAGAGCTTTATTCTGCAGAAAACACTCAATTCTCTTCTATTCAACTGAGAAGGTACACATTATTTTGGATTTTGCTGCTATGCGCGAAGCTTTCCTTCAGTTACTTTGTCCAGGTAAGTTCTATGCTTAGTTATTTGCAAACATGCTTTGACGAGATTAATCTGAAACAGTTTAATTTGCAGATACAACCTCTTATAAGGCCTACCAAGGATATAATGAGTGTTCATAACATTCGTTATGAGTGGCATGAGTTTTTTCCAAACGGTAATTCCAATGCTTTTTTTTTTTGTGCCGCCTTCATTCTGGAACCCTTTTTTTACTGATACTTCGTTGCCTTTTCAGCATCATATAATATCGCTGCTATCCTATCCCTCTGGGCCCCTGTTCTGTTGGTATGCACTTATCCAGCCTGCTAGTGTAGTGCCTATCCAGCTTATGTATTAGCTGAAAAGTAGCTTCATTTATTCCCGTTTGTTTCAAAACTGCATTCTAAATCTTGGTTTATCAACTACAATGCTTTTATTCTTGTAGGTCTATTTGATGGATACACAGATATGGTATGCCATTTTCTCTACAATATCCGGCGGTATGTCTGGGGCACTTGGACGACTTGGGGAGGTAATGATAAATCTGAACTATTCTCTGTAATCTGTTGTTTTGCTTTATAATTTAGAACTTATAATGACCATAAGTGTAGGGCACCCCAAGATTGATGGATAGCTAAGGGGCTTTTTCTTTATATTGAGGAGTAAACTGAACGTGTCGAGGTCTCAGTCAATTGCATGAAACAAATAGCTCGTACTTTATAAACATAACGGCGGGCTATGTAGATGGTAATACAGTTTTATGCAGAATATTTTGTTTGAGGAAGCTTAGCGAGGTATTTTAATAAGTGAAAATCACCTTTTTTGTTTTTGCAGCCTGAGAATTCAGAATAAACTACATTAGATTATAATGGTAATTTTAAGTAGATAAATATGGAAGTGTATTCACAAGGCAAATGGGATATTCATTTTTAGGAGGATCCTCTGGGAGTCGCACTTCAGTCTTGTTTCTGTTATGCTGCCGTATTTACAAGAAAACCTTTTTCATATTCATGAAATGAAGCAAAAAATGTATTGCTGGTGGCTTGGTGTATTTATAGTCGGATATTCTCCTTTTTAACCGTCGACATTTTTGTATTAGCACTGCCTTTTTTACTTTGTTATTGCCGTACAGCGTTGTGTAACTTTTTCTTTTTGCAAGAGTTAAGAAGCTGAACTTCATACTGTTCTGGTTTCTGATGGAGTTACTACACTCTTGTACCAGATTCGAACACTAGGAATGCTGAGATCACGATTTCACTCTTTGCCTGGAGCCTTCAATACATATTTGGTGCCATCAGACAAAGGCAGAAACAGACGTTTTTCACTCTCAAAGCGCTTCGCAGAGGTACCAAATGACAATAACGAAAATTATTGTCAAGATTTCTCTTATAACCCCCCTTAAAAGTTATGATATAATGAAGAATTTAAAGTACAGGTTTCCCCCAACAAGAGAACTGAAGCTGCCAAGTTTGCTCAACTGTGGAATGAAGTGATTTGCAGTTTCCGCGACGAAGATTTTATAAGTGATAAGTGAGGCCCTTAGATCATGTTCACCTAGAAAACATTATCATTGCAATGTAGATAATGGACCTTCTGTTATGCAGGGAGATGGACCTATTGGTGGTTCCATACTCATCAGACCCGAGCCTAAAATTGATGCAGTGGCCGTTGTTCTTGCTTGCTAGCAAGGTTTGGCAGAACAAATTTAATATGTCCACTCTACCTTGTTACATGTTTGTGTTCGGCTCTTACTGGAAATCATTTTGATTGAAATTTGCAGATACCTATAGCTTTAGACATGGCAGCACAATTTAGACCGAGAGACAGTGATTTGTGGAAGCGTATATGTGCTGACGAGTATATGAAGTGCGCTGTAATTGAATGCTACGAGTCATTCAAACTTGTTCTTAATTTAGTGGTGGTTGGAGAAAATGAAAAGAGGTATCTTCTTATACTTCCATTTTCCACTGTTTCACGTATCTCTATGTGAGAAAGACATTGATGTTGTTTGTCATAGCTTTTAGGTATTCAGTTAATGATAACACTAGGAAATACTCCCTCCGTCCCAAAATTCTTGTCTTAGATTTGTCTAGATACGGATGTATCTAACACTAAAATGTAACTAGATACATCCGTATTTAGACAAATCTAAGACACGAATTTTGGGATGGAGGGAGTATATACTTACATCCGGAATAGACATTGTGCACTATTTTTCTTCAAAAAAATCGTTACTAGTACTCCCTCCGTTCGGAATTACTTGTCGCGGAAATGGATGTATTTAGACGTATTTTAGTTCTAGATACATCCATTTCCGAGACAAGTAATTCCGAACGGAGGGAGTACCTAGTAGGTTTCTATGATTGTCTAAGGCTCCTCTGTTGACGAATCCTTGCCACTTTTGAGCAAGACAGGGCCACCCAGGAAATCATTTGTTTCGTTCCAATATGATAAAATCATTCTTACCATAAACTGGGAAACACGCAGGTCAGCACAAGTATTTTTGAACATATAAAGTGGTCAGACATGGCTGAATATTTGTAGTTTGAACATGCACGTTTTCATTCGTAGTAGTTGATGCAAAAGATCAATACAAATATATTACTAAAAATCTACAACCCTATATGATAATGGGGTTTGAGAGTTCAAGATTACAAATACATTACTTTTACCAATAAATATATATCTGGCTAGTTGCGTATGGCGGCACATCATCACTTTCAAACTTAAGAATCAAGATATTCCAAATTGAACTAGGGAGGAGGACTGCCAAGCACCTCCATTGTGCAATATGCATGGAAGGGAAACCATGATTAGTTGTAACTGCTAAATGTGCAACATGTGTTAGATAGGCAGCCTTAGTACTATTGAAGGCATCTGTGTCCATCTTTCATGTTTTTTTTACTGCATTGTTCTTTATCATTGCATGCTCACTGTTATCTTGATCTTCTACTGACATGTTTGTTCACTAACTTCAACAGGATTATTGGGATTATAATCAAAGAGATTGAAGCTAACATCGCAAAGAATACATTCCTTGCCAATTTTAGGATGAGCGCATTGCCAGTCCTTTGCAAGAAGTTTGTGGAGCTTGTATCCACCTTGGTAAGCAATGTTGTTACCTCTACTGAACACCAACCCTATTGAAGATTGCATTGCTTGATATTTTTTTAGACAAGTAACACGTTCGATTATTGCTACGATTATGTGATCACATCTGCAGAAAGAAAGAGACGCCTCAAAATTTGATAATGTAGTGCTATTGCTTCAAGACATGCTGGAAGTGATCACGAGGGATATGATGGTCAATGAGATCAAGTAATACCTTTTGCACAAATTATAATCATACATGTGCCTTGTCATAGAAACTGGTGACTATTTTTTTTAACATGTGTTGTTTACAGAGAACTAGCTGAATTTGGTCATGGGAACAAGGATTTAGTTCCAAGAAGACAACTTTTTGCGGGCACAGGCACAAAACCTGCAATTGTTTTCCCACCACCAATTTCTGCGCAGTGGGAAGAACAAGTAATAACATCACATTCTTATTTGGCTTTTGTAACAAAGAAGGTTCACTAACTTCACCTATCTACAGATTAAGCGCTTGTACCTTCTTTTGACTGTTAAAGAATCAGCAATGGATGTGCCTACAAATCTTGAAGCCCGCCGGAGAATATCATTTTTCACTAATTCGCTATTCATGGAGATGCCACGTGCGCCTAGAGTGCGCAAAATGCTCTCTTTCAGGTTTGTCTCGTATGTAAACTTTCAACATATCACAGTGTTGTCCAGTCCACTTTTCTAAATACACCGCAGTATCGAAAATCATAATGTCTAGCTAAATTAGCTGGATTCATTGGAGCCTGGCAGCTACTGGCTAATGGTCCTTTTACTGTGCTTCTTAAAAAGAATTATATCTGCTTGTCAAGATATATTTTGGGCTGAATTATGGTATGTTCTTAACTCTGATCAGTTTGAAAGAACAGAAAACATGAATATTTTTGGGCGTGGAATTGTGAATTTGTGCTAGTCAGGAAAGAGGAAAGCACCATTAAGACCAAGGAGAAGCTTATCAATGTTGGGATTTTAACTGATTTTTTTGCTGTTTGATGAACTCGTATTCTGAACTAAATGGCGGGGTGGTTTCTAATTTTCACGGTCAGTTGTTTAGGATTTTTTTATTACAGGTTATTTTGATCACTGCCATCCTCATCGTAGTCTTAAAAAACTTCTTGCTGTCATTTGATGTGTTGTTTAAGCTAAAAATGGAAGTATGAGTGTCCTGATGCCATTATGTGGTATTGAGTTGCTTTTGAAACTGTCTTTGAGTCTGCCACTCTCATTGTCTCAGCAGATTTGCATGCCCCTTCTCGGTATTAACTACAGAGTCGGAGTTTTGTGTCTTGACCAGTTAACCCAATGGCGCCATGATCATACTAGAACCGAAGTTCATCTACAGTTTTGATCAGAATTCATTTAAAGTTGCATTATATTACAACTGATTCTGTACTCATCAGCTCATGTTCGCTTGATGGTAAACAAAATTTATAAACAGAAGTGTTGAACATCCACAATGTCTGGCAGTGGCACTCTGTAATCTTGTTACTTGTACAAGTACATATGTTTCCACCTTAAAGGAAAAATGCACCTAGATATTCTAAAAAAATAACAAGTGGTGAACTTCCAGGTGGAGACCTGTACAACAGAATGTGTGCGACCCATCTTTAAGTGCATTCATAATCACAAATCAACAACGTTAACACCAGAAATATATTATCAGTTCACAACAACAAATATCTGATAAACCGTATGGTTAAATTTGTTCTGTGATCATAAGAGTTTCAGCGAAAAAGATTGGGCTCTAGATGATTCATATGACACTTGTTCTTCACAGTGTAATGACACCATACTACAGTGAGGAAACTGTATATTCAAGAAACGACCTTGATCTGGAGAATGAGGATGGTGTATCAATTATATTCTACCTGCAGAAGATCTTTCCAGGTTCCTTTCCTATTTGATGTGTTTAATGCCTACAGTTCTTTATGAATTTGATTGCCAGCTTTTTGTCTTCTATTCTTGATAATTTTTGTTATATAGATGAATGGGATAATTTCATGGAAAGGATTGATTGCAAAAAAGAAACTGAAGTTTGGGGAAATGAAGAAAATGTTCTTCAACTTCGTCATTGGGCCTCTCTTAGAGGGCAGACACTCTGTCGAACAGGTACTTCGGCCATACCCTTTAACCTTGTCAAATATGGATCATTTAGCTGATTCCGTGTTTACATGTTTTTCTTATTGTGAATAGTGAGAGGCATGATGTATTACAGGAAAGCTTTGAAGCTTCAAGCATTCCTAGACATGGCTTCTGAATCTGGTGAGCTTCTTCAACTTCCAATTCGAGCATTCCTAGACATGATGCATTTAGCATTCCTAGACATGTTCACAAATATAAGATGTTTTGGATATTTCAATATGGACTACATGTGGACTGAAATGAGTGAACAAACACAGTAAGCTTCTATTAATAAAGTTAGAACATCTTATATTTGTGAACGGAGAGGGTACCTTTTACAAATACTTCCTGATTTTATATTGTAGAACTAGGGGAGCATCCGCAATAGGTGCAAAAAGGGGGAGTTTTTTTCATGAGAAGAGAACTAGGTCTACATATTATAGCATCTTTTTAGAAGTTAGACCCAATCTTATTGGACACTTGGAAGGGGTCTATGCACTGAGGATGTTCTAGAAGGCTATAGGGGACTTATACAAAGTGTCCAACATCACCCTCTTTTGTTTGCAGAGATACTAGAAGGCTATAAAGCCATTGCAGATCCCGCAGAGGAAGAGAAGAAAAGCCAAAGATCTCTGTCTTCTCAGCTTGAAGCTATAGCAGACATGAAATTCACATATGTTGCTACGTGCCAGATCTATGGAAATCAGAAACAGTCGGGTGATCGACATGCAACAGATATACTGAACTTGATGGTGCAGTAAGTGATCTCGATGATCTATTCTAGAAATTAATATACAACATTTGGCCAAGTGCGATACATCATGTCTACCACAATGAGCAAAATGTTTTCTTGTATAACTCTTTGGAGACTGTGTGTCTCGGTTATGTTTATATTTAGTTCACATTTAATTGATAATGAGATGTTCCTTGAGGGAAAATTACTGAATTGCTTCTTTTATTCAAATTGTTATTTCCCTCTGTGCAAAGTAATTTCAGTTAGAATTTGAAACTACAGTTATCCTGGTCTCCGCGTGGCATACATTGATGAAGTTGAGGAGAGGGATGGTGAGAAGGTGCAAAAGGTCTTCTATTCGGTGCTAGTAAAAGCTCTTGACAATCACGATCAGGTAATCATTTTACGTGAAGCGAGTTCAAACTTTCATTTTGGTTCTGATTTAAACCTTCAATACTCAGTAGTGCGTTATGTACTTTTTTGTCCTGTGAAGGAAATATACCGCATAAAATTGCCAGGGCCAGCGAAATTAGGTGAAGGGAAACCTGAAAACCAAAATCACGCGATCATTTTTACCCGCGGAGAAGCTTTGCAAACCATTGATATGAACCAGGTGAACTTCATGGTTATAGTACCTTTTTGGTAAGTAGGTTGCATTCTGTCTTTTGTACTTATCAATGCTGTTTAGGACAATTATTTGGAGGAAGCTTTGAAAATGCGGAATTTGCTGGAAGAATTCAATGAGAACCATGGTATTCGTCCTCCAACAATTCTTGGAGTACGTGAACACATATTCACCGGAAGGTGTGTTTTAAGCTTTGCAGTAGGTTTTACTTAGTTTTCTTTGTCAAAATTGCAAATCAATGCCTAACATCTGACATTGCTGGATTGTAGTGTGTCATCTCTTGCCTGGTTTATGTCAAACCAGGAAACCAGCTTTGTGACAATAGGACAGAGGGTTCTTGCCAATCCATTGAAGTAAGTCTGAATATACTTTGATATGTCCTATTTGAATTAAGCGCAATCCATAGTTATCATATTTATATGCTGCAATATGAGTAGGGAGTGCTGAGCATCTATGGTGACTATCTCCTGGATGAGCGCTTATGTTTTTTTTTATCAGCTCTTGAAATGCACACACATGTTTGTTGGAGATTTTAGAGGCAGTAAGGCAATAAATATTAAAACAACCAAGTGCTATTTCCTGGAACTTTCCTGGCATAAAATCTTTTGAAGCTAAACAATGTCATCAATTTAAAGTGTATATTGTGGTCTAAGTGCTGTATATCTGACATGCTGTTTCCTGAAACTTTCCTGGCATCAAAGCTTTTCAAGCTAAACAACGTCGCCAATTTAAAGGGTGTATTATTGTGTATGTGCTGTATATCTGACATGCTGTTTCCTGTCAGTAAAGCTTTTCGAGCTAAAAAATGTCGTCAATTTAAAATGTGTATTATATCTACTCCCTCCGTTCCTAAATATAAGTCTTTGGAGAGATTCCACTATGAATCACATACGGATGTATGTAGATGCATTTTAGAATGTAGATTCATCCATTTTGCTCCGTATGTAGTCCATAGTGGAATCTCTACAAAGACTTATATTTAGGAACGGAGGGAGTAAGTGATAAATATCTGACATGCTGTTTCCTGAAACTTTCCTGGCTGAGCTTTTCAAGCTAAACAATGTTGTTAATTTAAAGTGTGTGGTATGGTCATTGGTCATTGCTATGTATCTGACATTCTCTTTTCTGGGCAGGGTACGTTTTCACTATGGACATCCTGATGTGTTTGATAGGATATTTCACATTACAAGAGGTGGAATTAGCAAGGCTTCCTGTGGTATAAACTTGAGTGAAGACATTTTTGCTGGTATGTACTTTTCCACCTATTCTAACTGTTACCTGTGGATTTTTGAGGGAAATTTAAGAATGGATAGGTCCCTAGGACATCCACATCCTCGTATATGTGACTCAAACTGGGTTTGACAACTGATTCACACATGGGCCATTATATGGGCCTCAGACAGACTACTCTAAACTTGATTAAGACACTGATGCTACTCTTATCTAACACATTAACTCACATTCCAACATTTCCCATTTCTGCTCTTGGACAACACAAACTTAAATTTTCTTTTTCAGGTTTCAACTCAACTCTGAGGCGAGGAAATGTCACCCATCACGAGTACATTCAAGTCGGAAAAGGACGTGATGTTGGGTTGAATCAAATTTCACTCTTTGAGGCCAAAGTGGCGTGTGGCAATGGAGAACAAGTGCTTAGCAGAGATATCTACCGTTTGGGCCACCGCTTTGACTTCTTCCGAATGCTCTCATGTTACTTCACAACTGTGGGATTTTATGTCAGCTCAATGGTACAAAACATCTACCTGCATCACATTTGTCTTGATTTGCCATCGTCCATGTTTTTTGATGTTCTTATTACTGTGCAGATGGTTGTCATAATAGTATATGTTTTCTTGTATGGGAGGCTTTATTTAGCCTTAAGTGGACTTGAGTTTGCAATTATGAAGCAAGCACGAATGAGAGGCAACCGTGCTCTTGAGGCAGCCATGGGGTCCCAATCTATTGTGCAGCTAGGTCTATTGATGGCCTTACCCATGTTTATGGAGATCGGACTGGAAAGGGGTTTTAGAAGCGCCCTGGGGGATTTCATCATCATGCAGCTACAGCTATGTGCAGTATTCTTTACCTTTTCCCTCGGGACAAAATCACATTATTTTGGCCGCACAATCCTCCACGGTGGTGCAAAATATAGAGCAACTGGCAGAGGCTTTGTTGTTCGCCATGTAAAGTTCGCTGAAAATTACAGAATGTATAGCAGGAGTCACTTTGTGAAAGGACTTGAGCTCATGTTACTACTTGTAGTGTATGAGCTCTATGGTGATGTGGCGACAGATTCCACGGCCTATGTTCTTCTGACATCATCTATGTGGTTCTTGGTAATCACATGGCTGTTTGCTCCATTCCTCTTCAACCCATCAGGATTTGAATGGCAAAAGGTGGTGGATGATTGGGATGATTGGAACAAATGGATAAGCAGCCGTGGTGGGATTGGTGTGCCGGCCAATAAGGCCTGGGAGTCGTGGTGGGAAGAGGAGCAGGAACATCTGCTGTCAACAGGCATAATCGGCCGCATATGGGAAATCATATTATCTCTCCGATTCTTCATGTTTCAGTACGGTATCATGTACCATCTGAATATCTCTAATGGCAACAAAAGCATATCAGTAAGTCATCCTTTATTTTTGCTAGTATTTTACAACTCTACTCGAACTAAATGGATTTCATGAGACTGATTACATGATCTTTTTGATTGTTTATAATCACTGTTTACTGATACAATTTAGTGACTGTCCCTTCCAAACTTGATTTTGTGGCTTCAGATTTATGGTCTGTCTTGGCTGGTCACTGTAGCAGTGGTGTTAGTCCTCAAGGTAAATTTCATTTGCTTTCTGTTGATGAAATCAATAAGTATATATTGGTTGACGTATGCCTCTAGTTTATGCCCTTGTTATGCTGCTGATATGGTGCCATTTACTTAGGTGGTATCTATGGGAAGAAAGAAATTTAGTGCTGACTTCCAGCTTATGTTCCGGCTCCTCAAATTGTTCTTGTTCATTGGATCTGTTGGAACTTTGGCGATTCTTTTCACCCTTCTGCACCTTACAGTTGGTGACATATTCGCCAGCTTCCTTGCCTTTGCACCCACAGGATGGGCCATTCTGCAGGTACGTCATCAGCACCAAAGCTTTCCTGTTGTTTTGTTTCAAGGTTTTACTCCCAGCTTATCAGTAGCGAGGACTGAGTGAGGAGCAGTATCAATTCATAGGGAGAGAGAAACGAGAGAATTTTGATCGAGTTAAAGTTGCTATTATCAAAATTGACATCTTTCACTGGCTCTAATCCGTTCGGCATCATTGCAACAGATATCACAGGCAAGCAAGCCAGTGGTGAAGGCTTTTGGTCTGTGGGGATCTGTGAAGGCCTTGTCCAGGGGGTACGAGTACCTTATGGGGATCGTGATCTTCGTGCCAGTGGCGGTTCTGGCATGGTTCCCTTTTGTCTCGGAGTTCCAGACGAGGCTGCTATTCAACCAGGCATTCTCCCGAGGCCTCCAAATCTCTCGCATTTTGGCTGGCGGAAAGAAGCAAAACTGAGGCGAGTCTAGGAGATGGGAGATGTTCCATCACAGTAATCACACAGGGTAGACGGAGGCAGAAATTAGCTCGAGGTTCGTTGTTGGAGGGGGGCATCATATGGCTGCTAACATACTGACACTTTCAGAAGTTTCTTAGTCTTGTACACACAGGGCAGTTTTCCTTAGGCATTTTCCATGTATATCTCATGCTAATACACTCTTACCTCTGATACTAGATTGTACGTTGCTTGTATAGATAGATACATGCCCCCACAACAGTTGCGACAAAACATTACGGTGCTTTTAGAGGCAAAGATGAAACTGATTTTTTGTGCATGAAGCAACAAAACAGTTCGGTCTTTCTAGATTGAGAGATCAAATCGATTTTTGTGCATGAAGATGTTTGTGTTGTGCTGTACGGTGTACCAGTCAGTTCCCTGCTTTGTGCTTGTGTTGTCTGAAACTCTGAATTTAGGCTGATGTTTGAACGCGCTGGCATTTCCCAGCTGGAACCTCTGCTTTCTATAAAAAACAGGCCTGTATGGCCTTTCTAAAAATAGTCTGAATTGATATTACGTGAGATCTGTTTTTCTAGAATACAAGAGTACCTTGCACTGGTTCGGACTGTTGCAGCATATGAGCATAACATAAGTTGGACGGCTTTTTGCGTTATGTTTCATGCGTAGACAAGGATAATGGGACAGAGGTTGTGAATTATGACGGTAGGTACAACTTTACATTAGGTGAAGGCTGACATGAGTTAAGATGGAGGACCTGAGTCTGTTATCCTTCCAGCTTTAAGCAGGCCACCTCACGTAATCTGAATTCACAAATGAGCTGAAGCAACATCGATTGCAATCATAGGAGACCGATACAGCTTTCAGCTTGTCCCTGCCCGATGTCTAATGATTCTCCAAGCGCAGACTGCCAATTAAGTACACACGAGGTGACTGAAATCCCACAACGACGGTCATGATATCACAGGAAAATTTATATTTTTCTGCTTTTTAAAAGTTTTTTTTCTGCTTTTTTGTTTCCCAGCTATTGCTGCATTTTGGTTCGAGCCATCATTTCTACGGTCGGGCTGCTTTTGTAGGGTCAGCGTGTTTTCCGCGACAAATTCTCATTGTGCCTATCCCGTCCCCCTTCGCCCACTAGGCAAGAACTCTCAGTGTCGTGACTAGGTTTTGACGTGCAGAGAGTACACGACGCGTGATCGTGAGGCCAACACCCAACAGTATCCTAGGCCCTAACGCATGGAAACCAAGTGACCGAGCGAGAAGAGAATGGAGGCCCAGAATCTTTGGTGGAAAGAAACGACGTGGTTGTCATGTACTTATGCTGATTACAAAATTGCAAAGTCTGGTCAGAACCATCATTTGGTCGGCATTGAGAGTTTTCCTTCTTTTTGAATGGACAGGAATTGAGAGTTGATGGTGCATGGTGCCATTTAAGCGATGTTCAAACGGGAGCTGTAAATCATCCCGCATTCGGAAATTATTAAACCAATGGCAGTTCATGGGCAGGCAAAGCCCTGCACGAATCTTGGCGGCTCGCATCCTCTATTGCGGCGCTGCATCATGGACACGCCAGCCTGCCAAAGCCAAAGCCAAAGCGCCCCAATGCGATGCCACGAAAAAGCGATCAGCGTCAGACACAGCCGCGCGACAAGCTGCTAAAGAAACCCACATAAAAACGCGCAGCGCCCGGAACGCCGCGCGGCGACCACGGTGCCGTGCGGGGGTGTCTGCGTCTCTCTCCCTCCTCTCTCTCTCCGCCGACGAGGCGCGAGGGAGTAAGGACGCGCGCGCCGGCCGACGGCACGCGGGCCGAGGGAATGGCCGCCGCCGCCACCGCCACCGCCTCCTCGTCCTCGTCAACCTCCTCCTCGGCCGGCTCCTCCGCGTCCACCTCCACGCCCCGGCCCGCCCCGCGCCAGGCCGCCGCCGCGCCGTCGTCGTCCCCGGTGTTCCTCAACGTGTACGACGTGACCCCCGCCAACGGGTACGCGCGGTGGCTGGGGCTCGGCGTGTACCACTCGGGCGTGCAGGTCCACGGCGTGGAGTACGCGTACGGCGCGCACGAGGGCGCCGGGAGCGGCATCTTCGAGGTGCCCCCGCGGCGGTGCCCCGGCTACGCGTTCCGGGAGGCGGTGCTGGTGGGCACCACGGCGCTGACCCGCGCCGAGGTGCGCGCGCTCATGGCCGACCTCGCCGCCGACTTCCCGGGCGACGCCTACAACCTCGTCTCCCGCAACTGCAACCACTTCTGCGACGCCGCCTGCCGCCGCCTCGTCGCCCGCGCCCGCATCCCGCGCTGGGTCAACCGCCTCGCCAAGATCGGGGTCGTCTTCACCTGCGTCATCCCCAGCAGCAGCAGGCACCAGGTGCGCCGCAAGGGGGAGCAGCAGCTGCCCGCGGCCGTCAAGAGCCGCTCCGCGCGCCAGGCCGCCGCCCCGCCGCGGCCCAGGACCTTCTTCCGCTCCCTCTCCGTCGGCGGCGGCAAGAACGTCACGCCCCGCCCGCTCCAGACCCCGCCACCGACGCCGCCGGTGGCCCCCGCCCTGACGTTGACGACGCCGACACCAACGCCGTTGGCCTCCATGTAACGGCGCCATTACTCCTTTTTCGTTTACAGCTCACACCTTCCATTTTTTTTCCTTCGACAGTTACCTGAATTTTGTCCATAGTACTACTCTTCGAGATTAAGATTTGTGCTCTGCTAGTAGTAGTACTGCACTGTCACCATGATTACCAGTAGTAACTGCAGTTCATTAGGCTATTAATTTCCGAATTTGTCTGGCTTTACTACTACCTAGATACACCTGGCTGGCTGTGTGCCCGTGTCACCGTCTGCTGCCAAATCGCCATTAATGATTACTAATTTGAGTCGCTGTTACGCGCTGCATTTACGTTGCGGTTAACGACGTCTATCATGCAATTCTTTGTTGTGTGGCGTGGATCCAATTCTATCTGGCGAGCCATCCAATAGGAATATATTCGCTCCTCCTTTCGCCCATTCTTTGGAATAAACAACCATTGTACTAGCTGAAGCCTTGCTTTGGATTTTCAACTAGATAAAGGCTCCAAAGCTAAGCACGGCCGATCGATATATGCTTTTGATGACGCAGAGAATTCCCGGTGTCTGGACACTCCACCTGTCATCACACTGGCGTTGTCATGGGACACGATTAGATTAGTCCTCGTGTTGTTGTTTCTTGCATGATTGCGTCCGGCCTCTGTGCCTATCTGGAAATGCGGAGGGAGGGATGATTTTAACGTGACCTGTCGCATGAAAGGCGAGCTTGCTTCGACAGAAATCTTGGGGAGCTCGCCGGTTGCGTGTCGAGCTCGCCTCGCCGTTGACCGGCGGCGGCGGCGACCGGTGTGTCCATGCCGGTGGCGGAGACGGCGGCGTAGGGTCAGAAGTGGGCACCGACGGGAGGAGGACTCGCGTTTGTGGAGGACACCAATGTGCACCACATTGACCTTGACCCGTCCGATCAGCGATCAGGATGGACGGGCCACTATCGATCCTTGGGCGGGCGTCGCTGGACCCCGGCCGGGCTGGGTTCGGTGCACGGGATGTGACGCCGCAGCGGCGCCTTTCGATTTCGATCGGCTACAGGAGAGAAGTACGCTCGCTGTGCCGTGCTCGCCGTCTAGTTGGTCGTCGTCGAGGGACGAGAGCTACGGCGACCATAGGGTATGGGCGTCGTACGCGGTGCCTTTTCCCCGGCTTGTCCCCTTGCCGGCCGCTGGAATCAATCGCATCGATGAATTCATTGGGGCGCTGGAGGGTTGGGTGCGGCCGGAATCATTCGTCCACGCGACGTGCCCCCCATGGCACAGGCCTTTTTTTTCGGCGGGTGGGGTTGTTGCACTTGCACTGCACCCACGCACCGGCAGCGCTGCACACAGCTGGTTCATGCGCCTGTGCGCGGCGGGCGGGCGGGCGAATAATTCGTGGCTGGCTGGCTGGCTGGCACGGCCGGCCGAGCGCGCGTCCTCTCCGGTCCCCGGAGGTTGCCGGCCGCCACCGACGTGTGCCCGACTATACTGTACTTGACTTCGGGCCTGTTTTATATGGCACGGACCTAACCTACATGAAAGAGAAAATGGTGTCATTTTCAAGTAAGCCGGACAAACACTGAGGGAGTACATTCATAGTAGTACCAATTCGAAACTCTGAAAATGATTTATGCACAATAACTACTTCAAATACCATTCTAGCACAATAACTAAAATGCATCAATCCACAAATGATTGTTGCGCTTCTCGTATTTTGATGTCCGAAAATCCTACTCTTAGTATATTCAATCATGACGCAACGTTTTTACCCAAATTTAAAATGCCGCATCATGATTGAAATGTATTCTATAGAAAACTCTAAGAGTGGGATTTTTACCGAAACTAAGAACACAACTCCACCACAGAGTTCAGGCTAGCTAAGAATACACAACTTATGATGATGATGCATTAGGGCCCTCCCGTGACTGCTCCTGCGGCCGATTGCTACTTGTGGCTCGAAAGCATTTTTGAATTATTTAGAACCCTAAAATCATTTTGAGAGATTATTTATAATGCTAGAATTGAGCTACAAAATGGGTGTGACCCTTTTTATTTAATGCTTGGGCTAGAGATAATTTCCATAAACTCCGAAAAGTATTTGAAATCTAAATTATTTTTGCGAATTTAAATTGAACCCTAAATCATTTTCGGGAATGAAATTTAATGTTCAAACTAGCGTGAAATTTTACTTGTTTAATATTTTGAGCTGAAATATATTTTCCTAAGTACCAGTTATTTATTTGAACCACTGTGAAAATTATCACAAAAAGGTTTGGAGCAAATTTGAGCTTTGAATCTAATTCAAATCAAACCGAAATAATTATAATGATCCAAAAAAGGGTTAAAAAAATATTAATATTTTGTTAGAAGGTTATTTTCCTTAAGCCCGGATATCATTTTGAGCCTCCTTGAAATTTTACTAAAATGATTTTGTTTGGAGTTGAGCTTTGAATCAATTCAAATGCAAAAGGAAAAAAGAAAACAGAAAAAAGAAAAGGAATTTCCTAGCCCAAATAGTCAAAGGCCCAGCACGACCCATGACCTATTTAACGCCCGTGGGGGAGCGAGCGAAGCAGGCCACAGCCCAACCCATGACCGGTAAGTCAGTAAGGCGGTACACCACGTTTTAATCATAGCCGCAGGACCTCGATCCGACAGCAGAACGATGGCCCTTGGGACCGAGATGATGTTCCTCATGTTTTTGCGGCAAAGATGAAGTTGTAGCGCTGTTTCTCCCCTTGGGTGTCTCCCTGACGTGACATGTCGCTCTCTGGTTGTTCTTGCTCCATCTCTGATGTAGCTGCGTTTTTTGTGTCGTCGTTGGGAATACCGAAAGTTTTGTTCAAAAGATGGTTGTTCTTTGGGATTTCCGATCTATACGAAGACTGCTACAATAGTGGCTTATTCTCTGGGACGTTGGTTTAGCTAGATCTTAGCACAAGGATATCCCCGGCCACATGATACAACGTTAGACATGCTCTGGCAATGGAGCAACAACAACAATGTTGTTTCATCTCTTGTTGAAGATCGAGCTTTTCTAGCTCTTTGAGGACCCGATTGTAGTTTTCGACAATATCTCGTATCATTGGAAGTCTTTTTACATCAAAGTCTAGGGCTCGATTGATAAAAATAATATAGGGACAAGACCAACAGGGTGATGAGCTGCCTATAACATGCTCTCTAGTTTTTGTTGGCAAACGACCATAATATTTGGTACGTTCATGACACCTCTTGACGGAGCAAGATCCTATTTGGCGCTTTAAGCGTCGCTTGCTACATTTTTTCCATCTGGCGCGCCCCGACCCCCCATATCCAAATGGGTCGACCCATCTAAGCATGTAAAGAGCAATCTCACCCAGATTTTGGAAGCTCATGGAAGCTTCAGATAGTTTTCTTTTCTTTTACGTTTGTAGTATTTCTGGGCCGGTTTTTTTGTTTTCCTTTTTCACTTTTTCTTATTTGTTTTCTTTTTCCATATGCAAGATTTTTTTTAAAATTAAAAAGGAAAAAAATCAACTTCATCAAATTTTCTCAAATTCATTAACTTTTTCTCATTTTTATCAACTTTTTATAAATTTACGATCTTTTTTGAAATTGGTAATTTTCTTTTAAAATGTTGAACTTTTTCTCAATTTTGTGATTTTCACCTTTATTTGTTATCTCTTTTTCAAATTCCTGATATTTTTTCGATTTATGAACTTTTTTCAAATTAGTGAACATGTTTCAAAATCTTAATTTTTTAAATATCCATGAATCTTCCACATTTTCGAATTTTTATTTTTTTAATATTCTTGCACTTTTTTAAAAAATTATGGTTTTTTTGCATTTTAGGAACCTTTTCCAAATTTATAATTAGTTTGTCAAACCTGTTAGCGGTCAACAGGTCAATTATCGAGCGGTCAACCCTGAGAACGAAGCGAGGGGGATCGGGGGTTCCTTGCTGGGCCAGACCATTTGTGTAGCGCCTGAGCGCCGCTGCGCTTACCTTGGGGCAGAAGGCGTGAATTAGGAGCTCTCCTAAGGGTTTTCGCCGGAATATCTTATTCTTGGCCCGCAACGAAGCATAGAGGCAACACAGTACGAATTATGCACCCACTCTGAGTAACGGGACTGACCCCCTCAAAAAAAAAAGGGACTGACATTCTAGCATGACTTTTTTTTTCGGCCGTCATCTTTTCTTGTAGCAGTTCGCGTTTTCTGACGGTTTTATGTTTTTTCACCAGTTTCGTTCGATTCATTTATATTTCGGTGTTTTCTGTTTCTTTTTTTTTCAGGTTTCACTGAATTTTCTTCCCCCCCTTTTCCTTCTGTTTCTTCTCTTTCGGTTTTAAAAATAGATGATCATTTTTTAAAATTTGAGAACATTCTTAAAATTTCATGAACATCTTAAACCGTTAAACATTTTCAAAAATGGTGAATATTTTTGAAAATCCCTGAACATTGTTATGATGCATGAACATTGTTTAAAATATGTGAATTTTTTAAATATATGTCCATTTTATAAAATTGTTATTATTTTTTGTTGAAATTGTGTCGAATATTGTGTACAAGGTAGGTTACAGTTGGACTTGTGGTTGTATTGTGTTTAGATAAGATACAGAGTCGTGTCCAAGTAGGACACTTGTATCTTAGGCCTCTCATATATAGTGGGGGTACACACACAATGTAACCTATGCCAACATAATAGCACCGGAACGCAGGGGAAGCCAGCGGCATGTGCCGGTGTCCAGGGCGACCGGGTGCGGTATTGTAGCGGTGTCATGGGGAGGAGCGCCCATAGTCAGGCCCCCGGGATGTAGCCATATCGGTGAACCTCGTTAACAAATCTCGGTGTCGTGCTCGTGTGATTGCTTGGTCCTCGGATGATCGACGGTGTGCCTCCGATTTATTCTAATAAATGGTATCAGAGCTAGGTTGTTCGGAGGTCGCCTGTGTGTTGATCTAGAGTATGGTGTCGAAAAGTTGATCGCTCGGGAGAGTTCAGCAGCGGATTGGATAGAGTCGAGACAGCGAAGGTGCAGTTCAGAGCAGTACTTTTTTGGTGAAATCGAAGCACGGAAGCAGGTAGAGTTCTCGGCGAGATCGGGATCGATCCAGGCGGAAGCAGCGCCACGTAGGGCATGTGGCTTGACAGCAATTGGGCAGCAGGCGTGTGCCGACAGCAGGCTAGAGCATTGCGTGTACCAGACCCACGCGGCCCAAGCAGCGCGAGGCGCACCGAGTGCTCTCGTGCGGGTGCGAGCAGGTCTGCAGGGCGCAGCTCGGAATCAGCACAAGGGCAACCCACGCACCCTGGCGTCCCAGGCTAGACGCGTGCCTAATAGAAAAGAAGGAAAAGAGGCTGCGAGCTGATCGATCAGGAGGCTGGATGAGATACGAATGACATCGTGAGGATTTGTTTGAGACAAAAAGAAAAAAGGCTACAGGACCACGTGTGTGTGTGCATGAGAGCAGTTTGGTTGGATCAAGTTTTGTCCTTTGTTCTGCTATAAGGTACACGGAGAAGCCAACAAACAGTGACAGAAAAGAAGAAGAATTGTGCATTTTGCACGGAAGTTTTTTTTCTGGGTCGGTTTACTGTGATGGCTTGGAACACGTGGGCAGATGGCGGAGGCGCGGACAAGCGTGTCATATGGGATGTGCATAATAGGCTTGTGGAGTCTGGTGCATGTCGTGTAGCCGGACAAGTTCGGCTGGGTCGGACTAGACAGTCTGACGGATCGACGCGAGTCGGTTGTTACAGAAGACGGTGGTGGGATAGGCGATGACGACGTAGGAGCGTGATGCTGATGGTGACCGACTTCTGGGGCGTGGAAACACGTGGCGCAGGCCCCGAGGGCTTGTGTGGCTTCGACAAGACTATGGCGCGGGGTTGATTCAAGACGGTGTACATGAGAGCTTGGAGTCGACGGGGTGCGGGGTGGCACGTACAACCACCATGGAGTCATGTTGAAGGTGGAGCTGGATTGAGGGACTACGGCGTAAGTGCACAGAGAGTCAAAGCCTATTCAGCTGGAGAAGAGCGAGTGACACGTAGTTCGGACTGGAGCCCAGTGGTCTGATGGAAGCGTGAAACTTGTCATCGGTCGGTGATGATCGGTGGTACTCTGCAGTGGGGGTTGAGTGGTGTGGGTTCGCGACCCTTGAGACTCGATCGGGACAGCAGAGGCTCGACGCGGTAATAGCGGCGAGGCGTGCGGTACGCACAGGACATGGAGACGGGACAGGGCTCTGGTGGTTATACATGTGGTGAGACAACTGCAAATTTGACTTGGGATGACTACAAACAATGGTGAAATTCCTTCATGTTTCAGACAGGCGGTCAAGAAAAGAGCGGTGATGTTGAGTTCAGGTAACTCTTATGTGTGACACCCAATATGTGAGTTGTTCACTTTCACGCGGGTCAGTGATCAGTGTGTGATGGCGTTGGACTGATACTTTGGAAGTTGGGAGCACAAACTAGAGTAACAAGGAACTTAATGTTGCTCGAGTGTTGACTGTGATCAAGAAAAAAAGGAACTACAAGTTGCAGGTGGAGTCATATGGAGTCTTTGGAGTAGCAGCGGTGCTCATGGGATAAACTCAAGTCCAATGTACATGGGAGTTTGACGCATGGACGAATTCAAGGTGGTGGAGAATATTCGCCAAGGTGGAGTTTGTTGGAATTGTGTCGAATATTGTGTACAAGGTAGGTTACAGTTGGACTTGTAGTTGTATTGTGTTTAGATAAGGTACAGAGTCGTGTCCAAGTAGGACACTTGTATCTTAGGCCTCTCATATATAGTGGGGGTACACACACGATGTAACCTATGCCAACACAATAGCACTGGAACGCAGGGAAAGCCGGCGGCATGTGCCGGTGTCTAGGGCGACCGGGTGCAGTATTGTAGCGGTGTCATGGGGAGGAGCGCCCATAGTCAGGCCCCGGGGATGTAGCCATATCGGTGAACCTCGTTAACAAATCTCGGTGTCGTGCTCGTGTGATTGCTTGGTCCTCGGATGATTGACGGTGTGCCTCGGATTTATTCTAACATTTTTAAAATCTGAACATTTTTTAACTACAAACTCGTGTAAATCTCTGCATTATTCTTTACTAATGAACAAGAATTGCGGTAGGGGATATTCCCTACTATTTTTTGTCAAAAAGAAACGTTTTTTAAATCCCCAAACATATTTTGAATGGTCGACATTTTCAAGACATGTCAAGAAAACAGAAGCCGGTTTTTCTCCCGAGCCATGCTGGTTTTTCAGAGGGGCGAGCCCCACGAATAAGAAAAAAAAAACTAAGTAGCGGATCAAGACGAGCGAGAGAAGCAGGCGCTATTGGGCCCAACCCACCACGCGTTAACGGAGGAAATTCGTCGCGCAACGGCCTCCTTCACTTTGAACGGGACTCGGTCAGTCAGCGACATTTTTTATTTTATTTTGCGGAAACATTTCTTTATTTTCGACAAGGACTTGGTCAGCGACATCGACACCACACTGACTGGTGGCTGCTAGTAGTATAGTCCCAGGATCAGAAAAGTGGCGCCCAAAGCAACGTGCGTTCACTCTACACGGTCGGGTCAAACGCCAAAAGGTCAGACCACCAGTACAGTAGTACACACGGACGGGTTTTCAGCCAGCGTCACTCCCTATCCACGTCGCCCTCACTGACCCGCGCAGAGTTCGCTTCAAAATCTCACTCATCGAGCCGAAGACGAGGAAAATTCTCCCGATTCAGACGGTTACCAACTTCCCCAGGTGGCCGGCGAGGCGGCGACTGCTCCCCCAAAAGCTTCTGTTTGTAGCTACACGTACGTACTTGCGGGCCGATGACTCACAAGTCGATCGCACTTGTGCTGGTGGAAGAGTACGAAAGGAACAGCCCCTCGTCTTGGAGCGGACCGCCACTCACTCGTGGATTAACAATGGGACTTTGCTCTAGCAATTCACGCGGTATGGATGCATAAATGACGAACTTCCACCGCCGCCCGGCCGTGCTGGTGTCGGGGCTTCCGTGGCAATGACGATGTGGGTGAGCGATGTCGGAGTGGTGACAATGGTTGATGTAGTCGGGTCGGTCTTCTTTGGTGTGTTCGCGGATTGTTTGTTGTTGTGAAGTCGAGGCTGCATGCATGCTGCGGCGGGGATGATGACGGGCATCGGATGGTTCGTTTGCCGATCTACGATGACACCGGCCTTGCACAGTTCTACTTCGTAGCTATTTGTCAGAGTCGAGTCGAAGTTGTGTTGCCCTCGTCGCGAGTAGCAAAGTGCTTGGCATGGACTTCGTGTAACTCCACGCACCCTCTACTGGATGGGTTGGATTGGCGGTCGTCTGTTGTGAAGTTGCAGTCCCTTGCTAATGAAGAAGGGACAACGATAATGCTTACTCAGAAAGAAGTGTTTGATGGTGTCACTAATGTGCTAGCTCGATGAGACCTTCTTTATACTGTTTGTATGGATTATCTTCTGCGTGCCTCTGCCCCTCAACGCATCGTGGCATTTTTCACATGTTTTTTGTTACGGAAACACTAACGCCCACACGTGTGGGCGTTTGCATCTCGCCCACACACGTGGATCCGCGTCCGTTTGTGGGTGCACGAATTTTGGCATGTTTGTGGTGCCACGTAGGACTGGGCTGGTGTGTGGGCATTCATCCGGTCGCACACGTCCGTTCACCACAGGGAGGGGCCGGTGTGTGGGCGTTTAGCAATTCGCCCACACGCCAGTTTTCACTCACGCACAAGGGCTGGTGTGTGGACATTTGCCATCTCGCCCACACGCCCGTCTCCTCTCCCACACCCAAACTGCAAGTTGCCATGCGTTTTACAGTGTACATGGCAACTGCCCTAGTGTGCTTGTAAGCAGATGGCAACTCTCTTTTTTTTTACCCGAATATGTCAGTTGCCATATGTTTTGCAGGGTACACGGCAACTGCCCTAGTGTGCTTGTAAGCAGATGGCAACTCTCTTTTTTACCCGAACATATTGTTTTGCCATGTCTCTTTGCAGCGCTACATGGCAACCACCTAGTCTATACTCCTAATGGAGCAGTTGGTAGTCTCACTTTCAGGTTTTTTCGTCCCACCTTTCATGGTTTTTTTATACCTCCTCCCACCTTTGCTGGTTTTTTTTAGATTTTTTTTCGTCCCCTCCCCCCACTTCATCGGTTTATTTTCGCGTCACCCTCTCACGAAATGAAAGAAATCTGAACAGATCAGAACTTTCCATACTGACGCAAGTTATTTAGTAATGTAGAATCAATCACGAACAATCTCTATAGATCAATCTAAGTTAATTAACCTTATCTTAAATCACTCAATCACATTAATTAGAAAACAAATAATTGATTTTCAGAAAAATCGCTCAATCACATTAACCTTACCTTAACTCACGGATGGTAATCAATCTCCAAAAGGAAACAATACATCGAGGGAGCAGTAAATAAACTCCCTTTCTTATGACATGTATATGATCTTCCCTTCCCACTCCGTTGTCGAGCGTTCTTGATTCTCGAGGCCGATGCTTGGGCTGCGTCACTGGGTCGCGACGGTGCCGGAGGACGAGGACGGCGAGGCCGGGTGCCGCGGCACCGCGTTGGCCGCGGCGGGTGAAGGGGGCGAAGAAGGGCGGCTTCCCTGGCCGTGGCCGTGGCCCTGGGAGTTGGTGCGGTGGAAGCGGCACTTGAAGGACCCGGCGTGGGTGGCCGGCGCGCAGACGCACTTGGAAGCCGGGCCATGGCCCGCGCCAGACGAGGCCGACCCGGGCCACCTCCTCCGCTTATTCTTGGAGCTGTGGCTGGCCGATTTGTTATAATACACATAATCCATATTGTTATGCACTAGCACGTGTGTGTGTGAAATAGATGGATTATGGTCCCGTACCCAATAAGATGGATATGTGTGTGTGTTAGAAAGAGAGAGGGAGAGGGGGAGAGAGAGTGAGGAAGAGGGAGGGAGAGTGTGTGTGTGAGGATTTAATGGTAAAAATGGTCGCCAATGTCACTTGATATGTATGAGAATATTAATATTGAACTCTTAAAGTTAATGTGGCCCCGTTGCAACGCACGGACGTTCTTCTATGTTAGTAGGTGGCAACTCCTAAGGTTTTCAAACCATGGCAACTGTAGTAAACCATACCATACATGGCAACTGCTTAGTGTTAGTAGGTGGTAACCCCTAAAGTTTTCAAATCATGGCAACTATAGTAAACCAGACCATACATGGCAACAACTGCAGTTGTCCAAAAATGGCATCTGGCACTTGACCTGAGATGGCAACTGCAGTTGAGCAACCATGGCAACTGTAGTTGTCCGACATGGCAACTGTAGTTCAGCAACATGGCAACTGCGGGTAAACGACATTGAAGAGGGTCCGGACCATGGCAACTACGGGGACGCGTGGTGACTGTCACGCTGGGCGTGCGGGACCGTAAGGTAGGTGGCTGAGAGAGGTCGTGTGGGCGCTAATTGTTTTGCCCACATGTAGGCGTGTGAGAGAGGGACTGCAAGGGAAAAAAAGAAGCGTGTGGGCGCTAGTTGTTTTGCTCACACGTAGACGTGTGGGCTGGTCCTCTTAGATACCGTACAAAATATGTGGGCAAACCCCTTAACACCCACGCGTGTGGACGTTATCGGCGTCCTTCTGTTAACTAACCGGACAATTATCTTTTTAACTAATGGATGAAACAAATCTTTGACCTTCCTTTAAAAAATAATAAATGACGAATTGGCCAAAATTGCATTCCAGAAGTTCTCATCCGACCATGGCGACAAGGAAAGAAATCACATCAACAATTCTGCATGCACGAGGCATGAGTTCGTGCGTGCAATCCAATGCAACTGCGACGGAGCTAAGGCACGGACGCCGTGAAGGCATCACCGCGGCCTCCGCTTCTTCCAGAGGTAGATTATCAGAGAGAACCCGCCGCCGCCGTCCCGCAGCTCGGCCTCTTCCGCCGTGACCCACTCGGTCACCGTCGCCACGCTGCCGGCCGACGACGACGCCGCGGACGTCGACGCCACGGACACCGTCGGGGACGAGTCCGAGCCCGACCTGAACGGCCCGCGCCTCCAAGATCCCCTCATATCGCTCTCGCCGCTGCTGTCGGCATGGCGGCTCCGGAAGGAGTTCTGCCTTAACGCGTGCATGCCGACGTCTCCATCCTCCATGTCGTCGTCGTCCACCGGGTTCGCCTCGTCAGTGTCGAAACGGAGGACGAAGACGGCGGCGGCGTCCGGGGCGAAGAGCCAGCCGTGGAGGTCCCACGTGACGCGGACGGCGCGGCCGCCGTGCGGGAGGTCGAGCCTCTCGCTGCCGCGGAACTTCCACGGGAGGCGCCGGACCTGGAGGGCCCTCTTGCCGTCCAGGGCCACCCACATGGCCGCCTCCTCCACGGCGACGGACACCTCGTGCTCCTCGCCAGCGACGGCCACGGTGGTGGTGTACGCGCCGCCGCATCCTGGGGGGTAGGCGTTCTCGCGGCGCGAGAGGAGGAGTCCAGCCGACGCCGCCGGCGAAGGCAAGGACGACTGGAGGTCGCCAGCGGCCAGGGCGAGCTCGCCGTCGATCGACACGAGCACGAAGTACCCGGACAGCGGCTCGGGCCGGCGCGGCGCGAGGCGGGCGCGCGAGAGGTCCCACGAGAAGGCGACGGAATGTCCGGACGCGCCGGAGAATCGCTTGGATCCGCGCCGCCGCCACGGGAGCAGCGGCAGGAGGACAAACCGCGTGGGCGCGGCGCCGCCGGCGAGGCCGATGTCGACGGTGAGGACGAGGCCCAGCGCGGCGCGGGACCAAGACAGGTTGATCGCGCCGAGGTGCGTCCAGTAGACGGACGTCGCCGAGGAGGCCTTGGCGGCGGAGGAGTCGGCCCGGCCGCTGGCGAAGCAGGAGAGTGGCATCTGGTAAGCGCGCTGGACGCGGAGGCGGTGGTGGGATTGGTTTTTGAGTGGGCGACTCGGCCGGAGGTGGAGCCGGGAGTTGTTGCGGCAGTGAGCACGTGGCGGCGACTTGATGGGAAAGGGTGCCTGCCGAAGGTTGACGGGATTTGCTTCCATTTCTTCTTCTTTATTTTGGGTCGCTGTGGCCCGCACGGTACTCTATTGTGTCGTGTTTTTTCTTTTTAATTTCAGACTTCTAAAACATCCCGATTGCCTGCTTCCTACGTAGTGTTTCTGTCAAGTAATAGTATCTTCATCTCTATCTCTATCTCCACTTACTTATACTACCTAAAAGAACAGTAAGGTTCCGTTTCCCGTCTTACGTCGGTCCTCCTTCGTCCGCCTTTCGTCGAGCATTCCGCTCCTCTTCGGCGTGCACATGGGCCAAGCCCAGCAAGACCGCGCCAGCCCACATGTCCCTCACACGTTCTCCTCTTCGCCAGCAACAGCCCACCCCTCGTCTCCTCTGCCGCACCTCGCCCTTCTCTGTTGGACCTCGTCGCCGCCGACCTCTGGTCCGCCATCACCGTCTGGACCCCTCCCCACACCCCGCCAGCACGCCACCAGACGCCCTCCTCGCCCACGCGCGGTGGCCTCTCGAATCCCACGGCTGCGCTCGCCCCTGTCGGCTGCGCTCGCCCCTGTCCTCGCCGGCGTGGCAGCCTCAGGACAGGTAGACCCCAGCTCCGCCGCCTGCGGCAACAGGTCTTTCCTCCACCGCCTTGGGCCAAGGAGACCAGCCGCCTCCTCCTCTCGTGACGCACCAGCCTGAATGTTGGTTACTTACACTATTTTTAATTCAATTGACCTTTTCAATGCAGATTATTGAAACTCTTATGAAGTGGCGATTGACTAGAATCAGGGGCAAGCTGTGGATTTGTTTGCTTGAACAATAGAGATTGCTTGGATTAAGTGCGGGTGAAGATGTACTTGTCTATATCTGAAATGAAAAACCTGATGAAGATCCTTTCGAGGTAAGGTTCTCGTTGACTGTTCGTTCTTTGATCTCTTTTCCCATCTCCTTATAGTCATTTCTTAGTTCTATTTTTTGGGTAGGCGTCAGATGTGCCTCTTCTCGCACTGAACAGGGCCATCAAAAGAGCAGTCAAACAAGCTACACTGCAGTAGGAAAAACAATGATACATGGCACTCTCCCAATGTGCTCGCCCAGTATAATGTAAAAATAGTAGTAGCTTCTTGTTCTTCAGAAAGTAAATGTAAACATCTGTTGTAAGATTCCAATACAGGTAAGATTTTGATGTGAGATAATAGTTGTGTTATATTTATAAAACAAGGTTCTGTACTCAGTCTAATGTTTCGTGCAGGTAAAGGCAACAGCTGCTAGCTGCTCTGCCACATGTGCAAAAACAAACTTAATCCTTTGCCGAAAATAATTGTACTAAGCACTAAGGCAGGGGTGAAGCCAGTAGTCAATGGGTTATCTCCATACTCGAGGTTCAGCACTAATTACTATAGATTAGTGTGGTATTGCCGAAAACAATAGTACCAAGCACTAACACAATCACCTGAGTATATTACATGGGTATAGCACTGATTACTATTTGATTAGCATCAATTTCTACAGGTTTTGAAGGTAAGAGATTCAAAGTCTGGCTGTAATCTCATTGCGGTCGTTTCTTATCTTCAATGGGGACTGCATGTTTTCAACACCATTTTTATCCCATATCCAATAGTTCTGATGGCAAATAGACACTGTGTTACTTTAACTTTTTTTGTATGGGCGTGTCCTTTTATTACGTTGGAACTTGGAAGCGGTGTTGCATTTGTGACACTAAAAGTTGTACCTGCTAATGATACCAGGTGGTATCTTGAGAATGTGTTATTTTCTTGAAATAACCACCATTGTTTCGTCACTTGGTCTTTATCTTAAAAGATGGAGCACATATTGGCATACACTAAAACATAGTAACAGGCTTGCCGATCAAAACATCTGTTGTCGGCTTGTTCATCTTGTATATTAGTTAAAACCAGATGGAGAGTGAGTCTGAAATACAGAATAGTTTTTTCATCGTCGCGAAATATTATATTGCTTTAATCAATTTGTATATATACATTTTTTTCCATGGCTGCCAAACACCCCGTCCAAATAAAGCACAATCAATCTACGCATTATATTGCCAGATGCAACCCCAAAAAAACAATCGCCAGATGTGCAATTGAGGGTGGTGGAAATCTTGGTCTGGGAAGGAGGAGATAATTTGATGAAGGAGAAAAAGAAGAAGAAAAGGAAGAAGAAAATAAATAAGAAAAACAAGAATAATATGTATAAATTTGACATGATTAGTGTTGGACCACTAGAATTTTATGCTCCTTGTCCATTTAATTTTATGCTCCCGTTGCAACGCACGGGCAATTACCTAGTTTTCTAAAAAAAAGGTAGTAATAGTACGAATTTTTTACGGCTTTGCCATCGCGCGAAATCGCACTCAGATCTCTTGATCGTGTGATTTGCGACGATGCGGAGCGAAGAGCCGGAGACGACCGAGGAGATGAAGAAGGTCCGTGGTACATGAGGAGGTGACAGGGGAGAGGACAAATGCGCGGGGGGAGATTGCATGACGTGGCGGGGTTAGAGGGATGGATGAGGGCATCAACATGATCGCCTTTGGTTTGGGTGAGGGCAGGGCAACTAGGTGACTAGTAATGGCGCCGGTTGTAAATGTGGAAATGAATGTGGGATTTGATTATTTGCCATAGGTTTCGCCACGGTTTTCATCGTCATTTATCTTTTGCATACCTTTGCTTGACGATTTGCCCGTTTTACTTGGTCGACACAATTTTTGTATTGCGTAACTTTTTTTTAAAGAAACTTTCAATCTATTCATCTTCAATTATGGCAATACAACGAACATAAAAAAAATTACATCCAGATTCGTAGACCACCTAGCGATGACTACAAGCACTGAAGCGAGCGCAACTAAATTGACTAGCTAAATACTCGGACGTTGCCACTAATGGAAAAAATAGTATATGTTGCGGCATCAATGTAGAGGTACCTCTGTTATGAGCATGAGCACGAAGCTAATTCTTTTACCACCTCAAGAATGAACACCTTTATCTTTGCCGACCACCATTTAAGTACCACAATGAGCCCGACTCAACACTCTTGTTTTGTTTTGAAACAATATCAAATTGCATTCACGTTAAAGATGTCAAAATGAACTAAAATATTTTTCATTGTAATATTTTGTTTGGATAAACCATTTGAAACACAATTCACATACATAAATCATATGCATAGCAAACACATGCCATACATAGATCGATCTGTCACCCACACTTGGTCCAATCCATAATTACAAATTTACTCAAATATAACATACTCAAATACAACAGAAGCACTTCTCACTTCGGCTCCAACCTTTATTCGAGAAAAATTCAGTACTTTACTTATTATGAAGACAACGCTGATTGAACTAAATAAGCTTGTACTATACATTGTTCCTGGCATGGCATCAGTAGAAAACACAAATCAATCATGAAATTTGTAACATAATATATAAGAACTTGCTCTGGTCAGTGATTGGTACTCCTGATTTTGAATGGTCATGATATCCAAGATATCATTTTGAACAAAAAAATTGATATTCAAGAGTGGCGAATTATCAATGAAGATGTCATTGTTCTAGGCCAAGATTGATTTGCATGATTGAGATAATCCGAACATGAAACTGAACGGAAGCAACATAAGAATGATACAAGAAATTTCACAAGACAATGATTAATTTTGGTGAGTGAAATGATTTAGACACAAAACTAAATTGAAGCAACAAATGCGCAGCAAGCATAGGAGATAATAGAAGAACTTACATTGAGCAAATGTCTTCCAGCACTGGTTGTCGCCCTCGACCCACTCCCACAACACGAGGATGGTTCCACTTCCATCATGCACGCCATCGTGGTCCTTGTCTCCATTGAGTGCATCAAAGTTGAGGATCCAAGAACCATATCATAAGATGAGAAAAAATCACACTACTGGAGCTACAACATAGGGTTGACACGAGGACATGTCCGTGTTGGAAATATGCCCTAGAGGCAATAATAAATTGGTTATTATTATATTTCCTTGTTCATGATAATCATTTATTATCCATGCTAAAATTGTATTGATAGGAAACTCAGATACATGTGTGGATACATAGACAACACCATGTCCCTAGTAAGCCTCTAGTTGACTAGCTCGTTGATCAATAGATGGTTACGGTTTCCTGACCATGGACATTGGATGTCGTTGATAACGGGATCACATCATTAGGAGAATGATGTGATGGACAAGACCCAATCCTAAGCCTAGCACAAGATCGTGTAGTTCGTTTGCTATGTGCTTTTCTAATGTCAAGTATCATTTTCTTAGACAATGAGATTGTGCAACTCCTGGATACCGTAGGAATGCTTTGGGTGTACCAAACGTCACAACGTAACTGGGTGGCTATAAAGGTGCACTACAGGTATCTCCGAAAGTGTCTGTTGGGTTGGCACGAATCGAGACTGGGATTTGTCACTCCGTGTAAACGGAGAGGTATCTCTGGGCCCACTCGGTAGGACATCATCATAATGTGCACAATGTGACCAAGGAGTTGATCACGGGATGATGTGTTACGGAACGAGTAAAGAGACTTGTCGGTAACGAGATTGAACAAGGTATCGGGATACCGACGATCGAATCTCGGGCAAGTAACATACCGATAGACAAAGGGAATTGTATACGGGATTGATTGAATCCCCGACATCGTGGTTCATCCGATGAGATCATCGAGGAGCATGTGGGAGCCAACATGGGTATCCAGATCCTGCTGTTGGTTATTGACCGGAGAGTCGTCTCGGTCATGTCTGCATGTCTCCCGAACCCGTAGGGTCTACACACTTAAGGTTCGGTGACGCTAGGGTTGTAGAGATATTAGTATGCGGTAACCCGAAAGTTGTTCGGAGTCTCGGATGAGATCCCGGACGTCATGAGGAGTTCCGGAATGGTCCGGAGCTAAAGATTTATATACGGGAAGTCTTATTTTGGTCGCCGGAAAAGTTTCACGCATTATCGGTATTGTACCGGGAGTGCCGAAAGGGGTCCGGGGGTCCACCAGCCCCGGGGGGGCACATGGGCTGTAGGGGTGTGCGCCTTGGCCTATATGGGCCAAGGGCACCAGCCCCAAGAGGCCCATGCGCCAAGAGATAAGGGAAAGGGAGAGTCCTAAAGGGGGAAGGCACCTCCGAGGTGCCTTGGGGAGGATGGACTCCTCCCTGGCCGCACCCTTCCTTGGAGGAAGGGCCAAGGCTGCGCCCCCCCTCTCCCTTGGCCCTATATATAGTGGGGGGGGGGGAGGGAGGGCAGCAATACCCTAAGCCCTGGCGCCTCCCTCTCCCTCCCGTGACACATCTCCCTCCTCCCGCAGCGCTTGGCGAAGCCCTGTTGGAATCCCGCTACTTCCACCACCACGCCGTCGTGCTGCTGGATCTCCATTAACCTCTCCTTCCCCCTTGCTGGATCAAGAAGGAGGAGACGTCGCTGCTCCGTATGTGTGTTGAACGCGGAGGTGCTGTCCGTTCGGCGCTAGGATCATCGGTGATTTGGATCACGACGAGTACGACTCCATCAACCCCGTTCTCTTGAACGCTTCCGCTCGCGATCTACAAGGGTATGTAGATGCACTCCCCTTCCCCTCGTTGCTAGATTACTCCATAGATTGATCTTGGTGATGCGTAGAAAATTTTGAATTTCTGCTACGTTCCCCAACAGTGGCATCATGAGCTAGGTCTATGCGTAGTTTCTATGCATGAGTAGAACACAAAGTAGTTGTGGGCGTCGATTTTGTCAATTTACTTGCCGTTACTAGTCTTATCTTGATTCGGCTGCATCGTGGGATGAAGCGGCCCGGACCGACCTTACACGTACTCTTACGTGAGGCAGGTTCCACCGACTGACATGCACTAGTTGCATAAGGTGGCTAGCGGGTGTCTGTCTCTCCCACTTTAGTCGGATCGGATTCGATGAAAAGGGTCCTTATGAAGGGTAAATATAAATTGGCATATCACGTTGTGGCTTTTGCGTAGGTAAGAAACGTTCTTGCTAGAAACCCATAGCAGCCACGTAAAACATGCAACAACAATTAGAGGACGTCTAACTTGTTTTTGCAGGGTATGCTATGTGATGTGATATGGCCAAAAGGATGTGATGAATGATATATGTGATGTATGAGATTGATCATGTTCTTGTAATAGGAATCACGACTTGCATGTCGATGAGTATGACAACCGGCAGGAGCCATAGGAGTTGTCTTAATTTATTGTATGACCTGCGTGTCAATGAAAACGCCATGTAATTATTTTACTTTATTGCTAACCGTTAGCCATAGTAGTAGATGTAATAGTTGGCGAGACAACTTCATGAAGACACGATGATGGAGATCATGATGATGGAGATCATGGTGTCATGCCGGTGACAAAGGTGATCATGCCGCGCCTCGAAGATGGAGATCAAAAGGCGCAAGATGATATTGGCCATATCATGTCACTTTATGATTTGCATGTGATGTTTGTCATGTTTACATCTTATTTGCTTAGAACGACGGTAGCATAAATAAGATGATCCCTCACTAAAATTTCAAGAGACGTGTTCCCCCTAACTGTGCACCGTTGCGAAGGTTCGTTGTTTCGAAGCACCACGTGATGATCGGGTGTGATAGATTCTAACATTCGAATACAACGGGTGTTGACGAGCCTAGCATGTACAGACATGGCCTCGGAACACATGCGAAACACTTAGGTTGACTTGACGAGCCTAGCATGTACAGACATGGCCTCGGAACACAAGAGATCGAAAGGTCGAACATGAGTCGTATACGATCAACATGGAGATGTTCACCGATGATGACTAGTCCGTCTCACGTGATGATCGGACACGGCCTAGTTTGACTCGGATCATGTATCACTTAGATGACTAGAGGGATGTCTATCTGAGTGGGAGTTCATTAAATAATCAGATGAACTTCATTATCATGAACATAGTCAAAAGGTCTTTGCAAATTATGTCATAGCTTACGATTTAATTCTACTGTTTAAGATATGTTCCTAGAGAAAATTTAGTTGAAAGTTGATAGTAGGAATTATGCGGACTGGGTCCGTGAACTGAGGATTGTCCTCATTGCTGCACAGAAGGCTTATGTCCTTAATGCACCGCTCGGTGTGCTGAACCTCAGCGTCGTCTGTAGATGTTGCGGAACATCTGACATACACGTTTTGATGACTACGTGATAGTTCAGTGCGTAATGCTAACGGTTTAGAATTGTGGCACCAAAGACATTTTTGAAACGTCGCAGAACATATGAGATGTTCCGAAGACTGAAATTGGGATTTCAGACTAGTGCCCGCGTCAAGAGGTATGAGACCTCTGACAAGTTTCTTAAGCCTGCAAAATAAGGGAGAAAAGCTCAATCATTGAGCATGTGCTCAGATCGTCTGAGTACCACAATCACTTGAATCGAGTGGGAGTTAATCTTCCAGATGAGATAGTGATGGTTCTCCATAGTCACTGCCACCAAGCTATTAGAGCTTCGTGATGAACTATAACATATCAGGGATAAACATGATGATCCTTGAGCAACTCGCGATGTTTGACACCGCAAAAGTAGAAATCAAGAAGGAGCATCAATTGTTGATGGTTAGTAAAACCACTAGTTTCTAGAAGGGCAAGGGCAAGAAGGGATACTTCATGAAACGACAAATCATTTGCTGCTCTAGTGAAGAATCCCAAGGTCGAACCCAAACCCGAGACTAAGTGCTTCTGTAATGAGGGAAACAGTCACTGAAGCAGAACTACCCTAGATACTTGGTAGATGAGAAGGCAGGCAAGGTCGACAGAAGTATATTGGATATACATTATGTGTACTTTACTAGTACTCCTAACAGCACCAGGGTATTAGATACCGGATCGGTTGCTAAGTGTTAGTAACTCGAAATAAAAGCTGCGAAATAAACGGAGACTAGCTAAAGGTGAGATGACGATATGTGTTGGAAGTGTTTCCAAGGTTGATGTGATCAAGCATCACATGCTCCCTCTACCATCGAGATTGGTGTTAAACCCAAATAATTGTTATTTGGTGTTTGCGTTGAGCATAAACATGATTGGATTATGTTTATCGCAATACGGTTATTCATTTAAGGAGAATAATGGTTACTCTGTTTATTTGAATAATACCTTCAATGGTCTTGCACCTAAAATGAATCTCGGTCGTAGTGATACACATGTTCATGCCAAAAGATATAAGATAGTAATGATAGTACCACATACTTGTGCACTGCCACTTGAGTCATATTGGTATAAAACGCATAAAGAAGCTCCATGTAGATGGATCTTTGGACTCACTCGTTTTTTAAAAGATTGAGACATGCGAACCATGTCTATTGGTATATATGCATGAAGAAACTCCATGCAGATGGATCGTTTGGACTCACTTGATTTTGAATCACTTGAGACATGCAAATCATACCACATGGGCAAGATGACTGAAAGGCCTCGTTTTCAGTAAGATGGAACAAGAAAGCAACTTGTTGGAAGTAATACATTTTGATGTGTGCAGTCCAATGAGTGCTGAGGCACGCAGTGGATATCGATATGTTCTTACTTCACGGATGATTTGAGTAGATGCTGAGAATATTTACTTGATGAAACACAAGTCTGAATTATTGAAAGGTTCAAGTAATTTCAGAGTGAAGTTGAAGATCGTCGTGACAAGAGGATAAAATGTCTATGATATGATCATAGAGATATCTGAGTTACGAGTCTGGCACACAATTAAGACATTGTGGAAAGTGTTTCACAATTAATACCGCCTGGAACACCACAGTGTGATGGTGTGTCCGAACATCATAACTGCACCCTATTGGATATAGTGCATACCATGATGTCTCTTATCGAATTACCACTATCGTTTATGGGTTAGGCATTAGAGACAACCGCATTCACTTTAAATAGGGCACCACGCAATTCCGTTGAGACGACACCGTTTAGAGAAACCTAAGTTGTCGTTTCTTAAAAGTTTGGGGCTGCGACGCTTATGTGAAAAAGTTTCAGGCTGATAAGCTCGAACCCAAAGCGGATAAATGCATCTTCATAGAATACCCAAAACAGTTGGGTATACCTCCTATTTCAGATCTGGAAGCAAAAGTAATTGCTTCTAGAAACGGGTCCTTTCTCGAGGAAAAGTTTCTCTCGAAAGAATTGAGTGGGAGGATGGTGGAGACTTGATGAGGTTATTGAACCGTCACTTCAACTAGTGTGTAGCAGGGCACAGGAAGTTGTTCCTGTGGCACCTATACCAATTGAAGTGGAAGCTTATGATAGTGATAATGAAACTTCGGATCAATTCACTACCAAACCTCATAGGACGACAGGGATGCATACTACTTCAGAGTGGTACGTAATCCTGTCTTGGAAGTCATGTTGTTGGACAACGATGAACCTATGAGCTATGGAGAAGCGATGGTGGGCCCATATTCCGACAAATGGTTAGAAGCCATGAAATCCGAGATAGGATCCATGTATCAGAACAAAGCATGGACTTTGGTGAACTTGCCCGATGATCGGCAAGCCATTGAGATAAATGGATCTTTAAGAAGAAGACGGACGTGAACGGTAATGTTACCGTCTATGAAGCTCGACTTGTGGCAAAGAGTATTTTCACAAGTTCAAGGAGTTGACTACGATGAGATTTTCTCATCCGTAGCGATGCTTAAGTCCGTCGGAATCATGTTAGCATTAGCTGCATTTATGAAATCTGGCAGATGGATGTCAAAACAAGTTTCCTTACCAGTTTTCGTAAGGAAAGGTTGTATGTGATACAATCAGAAAGGTTTTGTCAATCCTAAGGATGCTAAAAGGTATGCTAGCTCCAGCGATCCTTCCATGGACTAGAGCAAGCATCTTGGAGTCAGAATATACGCTTTGATGGAGTGATCAAAGTTTTTGGGTTTATACAAAGTTTGTTAGAAACTTGTATTTACAATAAAGTGAGTGGGAGCGCTACAACATTTCTGATAAGTATATGTGAATGACATATTGTTGATCCGAAATGATGTAAAATTTCTAGAAAGCATAAAGGGTTGTTTGAAAGGAGTTTTTCAAAGGAAGACCTGGATAAAGCTGCTTACATATTGGGCATCAAGATCTATAGAGATAGATCAAGACGCCTGATGATACTTTCAAAGAACGCACACCTTGACATGATTTTGAAAGAGTTCAAAATAGATCAGCAAAGAAGGAGTTCTTGGCTGTGTTACAAGGTGTGAGTATTGAGTAAGACTCAAGACCTGACCACAGCAGAAGAGAGAGAAAGGACGAAGGTCGTCCCCTATGCTTTAGACGTAGGCTCTAAAGTATGCTATGCTGTGTACCGCACATGAAGTGTGCCTTGCCATGAGTTGGTCAAGGGGTACAATAGTGATCCAGGAATGGATCACATGACAGCGGTCGAACTTATCCTTAGTATCTAGTGGACTAAGGAATTTTCTCGATTATGGAGGTGAAAAGGAGTTCGTCGTAAAGGGTTACGTCGATGCGAACTTTGACACTAATCCGGATGACTCTGAGTAGTAAACCGGATTCGTATAGTAGAGCAGTTATTTGAAATGGCTCCAATTAGCGCGTGGTAGCATCCACAAGATGACATAGATATTCGTAAAGCACACACGGATCTGAAAGGTTCAGACCCGTTGACTACAACTTCTCTCACAAGCATAACATGATCAAACCAGAACTCATTGAGTGTTAATCACATAGTGATGTGAACTAGATTGTTGACTCTAGTAAACTCTTTGGATGTTAGTCACATGGTGATGTGATCTGTGAGTGTTAATCACATGGTGATGTGAACTAGATTATTGACTCTAGTGCAAGTGGGAGACTGTTGGAAATATGCCCTAGAGGCAATAATAAATTGGTTATTATTATATTTCCTTGTTCATGATAATCGTTTATTATCCATGCTAAAATTGTATTGATAGGAAACTCAGATACATGTGTGGATACATAGACAACACCATGTCCCTAGTAAGCCTCTAGTTGACTAGCTCGTTGATCAATAGATGGTTACGGTTTCCTGACCATGGACATTGGATGTCGTTGATAACGGGATCACATCATTAGGAGAATGATGTGATGGACAAGACCCAATCCTAAGCCTAGCACAAGATCGTGTAGTTCGTTTGCTATGTGCTTTTCTAATGTCAAGTATCATTTCCTTAGACAATGAGATTGTGCAACTCCCGGATACCGTAGGAATGCTTTGGGTGTACCAAACGTCACAACGTAACTGGGTGGCTATAAAGGTGCACTACAGGTATCTCCGAAAGTGTCTGTTGGGTTGGCACGAATCGAGACTGGGATTTGTCACTCCGTGTAAACGGAGAGGTATCTCTGGGCCCACTCGGTAGGACATCATCATAATGAGCACAATGTGACCAAGGAGTTGATCACGGGATGATGTGTTACGGAACGAGTAAAGAGACTTGTCGGTAACGAGATTGAACAAGGTATCGGGATACCGACGATCGAATCTCGGGCAAGTAACATACCGATAGACAAAGGGAATTGTATACGGGATTGATTGAATCCCCGACATCGTGGTTCATCCGATGAGATCATCGAGGAGCATGTGGGAGCCAACATGGGTATCCAGATCCCGCTGTTGGTTATTGACCGGAGAGTCGTCTCTGTCATGTCTGCATGTCTCCCGAACCCGTAGGGTCTACACACTTAAGGTTCGGTGACGCTAGGGTTGTAGAGATATTAGTATGCGGTAACCCGAAAGTTGTTCGGAGTCTCGGATGAGATCCCGGACATCACGAGGAGTTCCGGAATGGTCCGGAGGTAAAGATTTATATATGGGAAGTCTTATTTTGGTCGCCGAAAAAGTTTCGCGCATTATCGGTATTGTACCGGGAGTGCCGAAAGGGGTCCGGGGGTCCACCAAGGGGGTCCACCAGCCCCGGGGGGCCACATGGGCTGTAGGGGTGTGCGCCTTGGCCTATATGGGCCAAGGGCACCAGCCCCAAGAGGCCCATGCGCCAAGAGATAAGGGAAAGGGAGAGTCCTAAAGGGGGAAGGCACCTCCGAGGTGCCTTGGGGAGGATGGACTCCTCCCTGGCCGCACCCTTCCTTGGAGGAAGGGCCAAGGCTGCGCTCCCCCTCTCCCTTGGCCCTATATATAGTGGGGGGGAGGGAGGGCAGCAATACCCTAAGCCCTGGCGCCTCCCTCTCCCTCCAGTGACACATCTCCCTCCTCCCGCAGCGCTTGGCGAAGCCCTGTTGGAATCCCGCTACTTCCACCACCACGCCGTCGTGCAGCTGGATCTCCATTAACCTCTCCTTCCCCCTTGCTGGATCAAGAAGGAGGAGACGTCGCTGCTCCGTATGTGTGTTGAACGCGGAGGTGCCGTTCGTTCGGCGCTAGGATCATCGGTGATTTGGATCACGACGAGTACGACTCCATCAATCCCGTTCTCTTGAACGCTTCCGCTCGCGATCTACAAGGGTATGTAGATGCACTCCCCTTCCCCTCGTTGCTAGATTACTCCATAGATTGATCTTGGTGATGCGTAGAAAATTTTGAATTTCTGCTACGTTCCCCAACAGTCCGAACATGGCAACTCATAGGAATTGCCAAATTATTTTTAGACAAGTATTGATTTTATTGTCTGAAGAGTTCACCAAATCCTATATACCTTAGAAGTTCATCCGCACTATCTTATTTATCTTAACATACACCATATCCACCTCAGCACATATGTCCCACACATGCCACCTCTCATTTAAATGCACATGCAAGTCTCCACATCATCAAGCATATGCAATCAATCAACTTTTCACTTTTGACCAGATGCCCGCCCTCCACAATCATCAAGCCCCCATGCGACCATTCAACTTTGCACTTTCTACCATATGCAAGCCCTCCACATCATTAAAGAACATGAAAGCCCTCCACATAATATTTTTTCAACAATAAATAATTGAACGTGAATGTCAGAAGACAATTTAACATGCATCCACTCTCCATGTACCTCTAGGTTGAATGTGATGTGGTACTGTTCTCATATATTCTAATTTTATTTTTGATAAGTTAATTGCTAAAAAAATCGCAGCAACGCACGGGGCTTTATCTCGTTATTTAGAGTTAGTGTCACTCTACAACTCTCGTGAACAACCGTAGAAGTACTACCTTATATGCGCACATGGATGCTAATGGGGCATATACCTACCAGGAAAATATTCTCATTAAAGCATAATGATAAAAAAAATTCATATTGGTCCAGTTTAGATAATCTTAAAGAAAAAGGGCACTAAAAGCCTAGTTGTGATTATTCACCGAAACAACACATGTCACACTGGTTCATAGTGTTTTTTTTATTCAAGCTCATCCATGGTTTTCCATAAGTGCAACTTCTACTAGTATAACAATCAAAATATGGTTCAACGTGTCACTGGTTCAAAGTGGGTGTTCCTCCTCGTTTTGTAGATTTGTGGTCTCTTCAATTATTTCAGGGTGAGCTGATATCCATAAGTCTGAACTCTCAACTTCACATTCCTGGTGCCATTCTAGGATTTCCCTGCTTTTCTCCTCGTTCTGCAGATTAGTGGTTTCATAAATTATTTTCATGTCATCATATTGTTATGGTAAATGCAGCTAACCCAACATGACATGACAATTGACATAATGGCATCATGCAAGAATAGAACATAATACAAACTAATTGAAAACAAATGTATTGTTCTTACCCTTCATGTACCGTCTCCTTCCCTTTTCCTGCTACATACCGATCTTCTTAGCCACAAGCCTCCTCATTGTAAAAATGGAGTGACAACATTCATTCAAGAAGCATTTGAAGCGAGCTCTCCAAACAAAATATCCAGTTACCTACAATATAAATATTGGAGATTTAAAATTAGCAGCGGATTGAATTTCTCAATTTGTTTTAGAGCATCTCCGATTCTACCTAGGTGAAGAATTTTTTCACATAAATGATTAATTACTAGGGAATATTTCATAGTGAAACCTCATATGTATTTTCTTGTAGCATCTCGCATGGTGGAAACGATGAGTGCAACCAATGGTAAAGACTGCAATGAAAATAATTTTAAAATGAACTGCAATGTAGAAGTACAGAGATTCCACAATACTTATTCGTGGGCTTGTTAAATACTCATGTGGAAAATAAATCACAGTATCACAACCATTCACCAAAAAATTGAACAAAGCTAGTTACACATTTAGGAACAAACCATTGTCAATGTAAATGTATCGAAGCAAAATCATCTCATTATTTGCGATAAAAGATCTTTTGTTTACCTTTTTATTTGACAAGAATAGAGCTTGCAAGGGTGTACAAGATAACATGTTGTTGGAGATTCGCTACAGCGGGGGAGAGAGGGTAGCGCTACAGTTGTAATCTGAATTGTGATGAAGCGGCCCGCGTCCCCGGTGGCGGCTCACACATGACGTCCACAAAGAGTGAGGTAGCTACCGTGGACGGGCTGCTCTCTTAGAAGGCCTCGAGGTAGGTGCTACAGGCGTCCTGCACGCAACCCTCCAAACCCCGTCGTCAAGAGGTTCTCCATCTCCACGGCCTTCTCATTCATCCATCCTTCCCTCACTTTCAATTTACTACTAATCCGATCTAGAACCAAGTTGACTGCAGGAATCATCGCCGCCTACCCCACACAATTCATGGGTTGTGTGGCTAGCGGGGGTGAGTGATGGCCGCGGTGGTCGTGGCCAGCTAGGGGAGGACGTGGGATGGCAGCGATCATGGATAGTGAGTAGATGGTGTGCGGCAGCACATAAGAGGAGCGCAGGGAGAAAAGGTATTTGGGGTCAACCATGGCACTAGGGAAGGGGATGAGTCTTTTTTGCAAATCATTTTTATCCTCAAACCTGCATGAATGAAAGGAGGGGTGTGTCATAGGACGAAAAGTAGATGGCACGGCGGGCGAAACAAAAAAAGTGAACTACATACATGAGTGGTGCACCATTTCGCCACCGTCTTTCCACTTGTGCAATCGCACCATAATACTTCATGATGGCGCTTTGAATGGTGTACCATCGATGGAATAGCGACTTTGCATTGCAATCATGGATCACATCAAATTGTAAGGCACATAGTGCTTGTGCTCATGAAACCAAGAATGAATATTTTGCCCAAACATCGTGCCCTTTTGCTTCATGCCTACAAACTCCGCACTTGTGGCCAACCATACATCATACAACAATTCATCCTCCCTCACCGAGTAGCCTGCCATCGTGCTTGTTTCATGGTAAACAACTAGAATGTCAAAAAATATTCTCAATGGCATTTGGTCGAACACTTGCTGGGCGTGGTGTCTATGAGGGACAGTGTCAGCAGAGGAGAACGAAGCCTGGGATGCGGCCGGATCCGACATGCAACAACGGCGAAGTACAATGCCCCTGACTGGAGCAGCGACAACCGGTGGGTGCAATACAATGGGGAGGGACAAAGTGGGGGAAGAGGGCTCTATGAGAAGGGTTTTGGGTGGACCAGGTGTGTCAGAGTCCGACATGGCTGATGTCCGGACTCCTCCAAATCTCCCACAAGTTTTCTTCCGGTTTGAGGGACTTTGGACATCCAGACAGGGTCGCAGACGTTTGATGCACGGCGTTGAATAGGCAAAAGTGTTCGGGCCGTGTGATCTAGACATTTAGGGGCGATTTGATGAACCAACTTGGAGTTGGCCTGATAGGACAATGGATGGAAGTTGACCTGAAGGTTGAAGACGAAGATAGGTTGTCTAATCGATTGTGACTAAGTTTTGTTGGACTTTTAGATGGCTGTTGTTTAGTTAGTTCTTATCTTCTAAGAGAATAATAATTTATTTTGATACTTAAGACTATGCAATTCTTATCTCCGTTTAGAGTTTATAGAGCTCGTTTGGTTGCCTAGAACCTTGACACGACTTGTTGGATATTCAAACTAAGACTTACATAGTTCCCTTAAAAAAAAGACTTACATAGTTTGGAACTAAGAGCAACTCCAATGGGGCGACCCATTTCGTCCGCGGCCGTCCGTTTGAGTCGGCGCGGACAGAAAAGGCGGCCCAACGCGCCGACCCAAATGGACGTGGTTCATTTTTCGTCCGTGGGCGACCCATTCCAGGCCCATTTTTGAGCCTGATTTGCGTCGGCGCGGACACGCGACGGACACGCGCGCGGTCGCCTACTCCTGTCCCCGGGCCCGCTGGTCTGTGGCACATTGGCGTCCCTCCCCTGGCCAACAAGCAACCCTCGCCCCCGCCTCCTCCTTCACCGACGCCGCCGCCCATTTTTGCGGCGACTCTTCCAGCCGCCGCCGCCGCCTCCACATCCGCCCAGCAACGCCGCCCCTGCCCCCCGTCGCCCGCCGCCGCTGTTTTGCCGCCGGGGAGCAAACTGGTTCCCGCCGCCGCTTCCCCCACCGCACAGCCGCCCGCGACCACGAAGACGCCTCGCGCGCCCCCGCCACATACGACCGGCACGCTTGTCGGACGCCGTCATACTCGTCAGACGCCGGCAGGGCAGCTAGCTGGTCTGTGCGCGCCGCGTCTCCCCTCGCCGGCCATCTCCTTCTTCGACGCCCGCAAGCTCTTCGACAGTTTGCCAAGGTACGAAAATGGACTCCGCCGACGAGTTCTTTTTCCACAATTTCATTTATGACTCCGACGATTCGTCGTCCGACGACGACGAGGAGATATTGGCTGCCGTCTTGGTCCATCACCACCTCAACAACCATCGGCCGTTGTTCCGTGGCTCCATTCCGGGCCACCTTCCGGCGTTGAATCGTAACCGAGAGAGTGCGCATTTCCTTCTCTGGAAGGACTACTTTGATACAACAAACCCGTTGTTCAAACATCACAAATTCCGCCGCCGGTTCCGTATGAGTAGGCATGTTTTCAACCGTATTAGAGAGGGAGTGGTCGGCTATGATGACTACTTCGAGTGCAAAGAGGATGCCGTCGGCAAGATTGGTTTGTCCTCTTATCAGAAATGCACTGCCGCCATCCGAATGCTTGCATATGGAGTGCCCGGTGATCTCATTGACGAGTACGTCCGTATGAGCGAGTTTACATGCCTAGAGTCGCTGTATAAGTTCTGCAAGGCTGTGATTGCTGTGTTTGGCCCTGAGTACTTGAGAGAGCCGACAGCTGCAGATACAGCCCGTTTGTTGGCGATGAATGCTAGCAGGGGCTTCCCGGGGATGCTTGGCAGCATAGACTGCATGCACTGGGAGTGGAAGAACTGCCCTTCTGCTTGGCAAGGGCAGTATAAGGGACATGTCAGGGCTTGCACTGTCATACTAGAGGCCGTGGCGTCTCAAGATCTCTGGATCTGGCACTCTTTCTTTGGCATGGCTGGATCACACAATGATATCAACGTGCTTCAGCGCTCGCCGGTGTTTGCTAGGCTTGCCGAAGGCAACAGCCCACCGGTGAACTTTACTGTCAACGGCCACAACTACGACAAAGGGTACTATTTGGGTGACGGTATCTATCCTCAGTGGACCACTATTGTAAAGACAATACCCAACCCTGTTGGAGAGAAAAGGAAAAGATTTGCCCAAGAGCAAGAGAGTGCTAGAAAGGATGTCGAGCGTGCCTTTGGTGTTTTGCAATCTCGATGGGGCATCGTTCGGTATCCTGCTAATACTTGAAGCACGCAGAAACTATGGGAGGTGATGACTGCTTGTGTGATCATGCACAATATGATCGTAGAAGACGAGCGCCCGGAACGTCTGTACGATCAAGGCTTTCAGTTTCAGGGTGAGAATGTTGTGCCTGAGCATGGAGTAGCGGCAACATTTGAGCAGTTCACTCAGTTTCATGAAGACATGCATGATTGGGAAACTCACGTGCAACTGCAAAATGATTTGGTTGAGCATATGTGGACTCATGTTGGCAACCAATAGATGTATCTTCCTTTATTCGTTTGCTAAACTATGTGAAACATTTTTATTTTTATTTGGCCTGTAAACTATACTATTTATTTGGGCGGACTATTTTGTTTGTTAAATTTTCATTTCACAATATATTGAATGCAATGCAAAATTAGGCGGCCAGCCGGCCACGCCTGCACATATGGGTCGGCGCGTTGGGCGCGCTGCCGACCCATATGAAAAACAGGGCGGACGCTGCGCGGGCGGCCGACCCAAACGGACAAAAAGCGGATGCAATCGCCGTCCGTTTGGGTCGGCCCGTTGGAGTTGCTCTAAGAGCACTTGTCGCCTTGTTATAATTAATTAACTTATAAAAGGAAAACACCTCTTGTGCTCTGTTTTTTCTAAGGGGCTTCATTGTACTTTGGATGTACGCACATAGCTTGTTCGTTCCTGACAACGTGACGTGTTGCAGCTTTGACAAAAGTTTCCACACAGGGTTGCGCTTAGCATGTGGATTATTTCTCCCCGCAAAAAAAAAAACATGTGGATTATATTTTCTGGGGGTTGCGGTGAGAACAGGGACGCTGGAACCTCGCATAGTTTTTACTTGGTCAATGTGTGTGTCTTAGCTTCACTTCCCACGTCAATAAACAAAATACATACCAGTTGCAACCGAAAAAAGAAAGAAAAAAGTAGTTAGCATTGCCATAGAGGGCATCTCCAATATCGGCCCTTAAACTGGAGTCGCTATGCGTCCGCAAATATGGATATCAGAGATGGCCATCCAACTGTATGCCCTAAATGTCCACACACATTCTAAATGTAAATTGAATCAAACGGACAAATTTCATGGAAACCGAACGAACTTCTTGCAAACTGGATAAAACTTTGATATAATTTGAACAAACCGGACAATATTTTGTCCATTCAGCTAAAATTTAAACCAAAAAAGAACTACACGAGGTACTGGCCGATAACTTTGTACACATGGCCTCCCTGCCGGCAAGGCCGCCGTCGTCGTCCGTTCCATCGTCGCTCACATTGGGGTCATTGTCATCGTGGTCCTTCGAGCGATGGGACCGCGGCAGCCTTGGTTGGTTGTCGCCTGCTGCTCGCGACGAAGCTACTCGGCTTCCTCCGCCAACCCGTGCATGGCCTCGTCAGCCACAGACGCGGCCCTGACATGCCCGCCCCTCGCCTTGACCTTTCACCGGGCAAGGGCGCTATCGCGCTGTAACTCAGCAACACCGATCTTGACGAGCTGGTCGCTGAGGCGGCGCCGACGCTGCGCAGACGTCTTCACGGTGGTCCTAGACCAGTCAAAGGCTAAAGCCTTCGTGAGGACCCAGTCCAGCTCGGTATCAGACGTTTCAAACGCGGCCGACGCTATGCAACGATGAGGCGCCGCTGCTGTGGCCGAGAAAATGTAGAAGTAGTCGGCGCACGTCCGCGAGCGTCGGGAGGGCTCCTTCTTGATGGTGACTGGGCGACGACGGGGCAACGATGCATCGTCGTCTCCTTGTCGCGCCAAGCTGGCACCTCGAAGTGAATGAGCATGTTGGAACACGCAGAAGAGGACGAGGGCCCCGAAGAGCGTGTGCAGTGGCGCCACCGCCGATGAAGATCCAAACCCATCCACCGGCGTCGAGAACCAACCGCTACCACCTGACATCAGATCTGATCAAAGAAGAGCGGAGAGGGTTTAAGGAGAGGAGAGGGTTTGCGGCGAGGAGGGCGCCAAACATTACTTAAATTGGTCCGGCAGGCGGAGCGATGCCGCTTCAATGCAGCACACTCGGAGTAGGCTTCTCGGGCAGCGTCTGAAATGAAGCGGCACTACCCTCCCATCCGATCACATCCCTCTGATAGTCTGATTGACAATAAGGTCCTCGAGCCGCGTCCACTCTAGAATGGCTGGCCGGCATAAAGGCCGTCAAGTCGCGCAGCTAATTGGCATTAATGTGTGGGCGAAGTTCCCGTTAAAAAAAATGTGCGGGCGAAGTTTCGAGAGCGATTTGCATGGGAGACAGTTTGGTAGGATCGCTTGTCCGACGTGCACGTGGCAGCAATCGCACGCCTATAACCCCCCCCCCCCCCCCCCCCCCGATTTGGTGCCGGTTTGCAAGAATTCAAACGCCCGAACACGTTCGTGGACGTTTGCGACACCGTGTTGGATGGCAAAAAAAAAAAATCTAAACGCATCAGTCGAGACATTTAAGGGCGTTTAAGGGACGAAGTTGAAGATGCACTGACACAACACGAGTGTGGGATCTGTTGGAAGTTGATCATGGAAATTAGGGCATCATTGGCGGCGTCTCCGCTGTCAGGTCTACCTTATAAAATGCTGATCTGAGTTGTGCTTCCGTAGCTAATACTTCGTTCACAATATATCAGCCCCTATATCCAAACAACGCCGGCAACTCCCACACGGTTCACCGAAACGGACCCGCGCCAGTGATGCGTTTGGTGGATTGCGTTCCCCCAGCAGGCGCGTGAGCTATTTCTCGTTTTAAGCGACACGATAGCTTCTCTCGCGTAAGGAAGGAATTTCGATCTCTCGTGCATGAATCGGGCTGGCCCATTTTCTTCTCCTCCCTCGTTCGCTCACTCAGGTCGCTTGGATCATTCTGTTGTCGCTCACTCAACCGGTCCGTTTTCTTTTGTTTTTCTGTACAATTTTCTTTGGGTTTCTGTTTTCTTTCTTTTTGCAACTGTTTTTTTTCACTTTTTTACACGGTTCTTATTGGTTTTCTTTGTTTTTCATCGATTTTCTTCCTTTATGTCTTCGTTTTCACAAGTTCTTTTTCTTTCTTCTTTTCTTTACTTTTTTATTTCTTTATCACCTTTCTTCGGTTTTCATTGTTTCTTTGTTTCGTTTTCTTTTTCTGCATTGGTTTTCTCCAATTTTTTTATTTTTTTTTGGTTTCTCTTCATCTCCTCATTGACTTTACGCTTTCCTTCGGGTCTTCATTGTTCTTCGTTTCTGAGGTGATTCTTTTGTTTATTTCTTCAGTTTCTTTGGTTTTCACCGCTTTTTCTTCTGGATTTTTGGTTTCTTTCATCTTTTTCAACAGTTTTTTTGTTTTCCCTCTTTTTTTATTTTTGTAAACATTATATATATATATAATTCATTTTCTAATGAAATTTTGAATACGTGGTCAACATTTTTTATACACATTTAAGACTTTTCAAATCCTTGCTGAACATTTTCCAAATACAATATCAACATTTTTAAATCCACGGTCAGCATTTTTTCTATACATATTTAACATTTTAAAATGCTTGACTAATTTTTTTTCAAATACAAGTTTAACCTTTTATAATACATGGTCAACATTTTTCTATACACGTCCAACATTTCTCAAATGCTAGATTTTTTTTTGAATACATGATCAAACGTTTTTATATTCTTTAGTCAAATGTTTGATTAAAAAAATTAAATACAAAATTAACGATTTTTAATATATGGTCATCATTTTTCTAAACAGATTTTGACGTTTCCAAATGCCTGATTAGATTTTTTGAATACACGATAAACATTTTTCTACAAACATTTAACATGTTTCAAATGCTTGATTAATTTTTTTAATACTTATTCAACAGTTTTTTAAAATGCTTGATTAACATATTTATATACATGATCAAATTTTTCCATCATTTTTTAATACATGGTCAATATTTTATCTATACACATTTAACATTTTTCAAATACTTGTTCAACATTTAAAAAATGTTATATCAAAATGTTATATACATGATTAAGTTTATTTCATCATTTTTTAATACATGGTCAACATTTTTTATACACATTTAACATTTTACAAACACTTGTTCAACATTTTTTAAAATGGTTGATTAATATTTTTTAAATACATGATAAAATTGTTTCATACACATTTTATTTTTTATATACAGTTTTTGTATACGTGATAAACATTTTCTCTTTACGCATTTAACTTTTTCAAATACTTGGTCAACATTGTTCAAATGTTTTATGTAAAGTGATTTTTGTAATATATTTATTTAGAGTATTTGGAAGTATAAACAAAAGGAAAAAATGAAAGCAAAATACAAAAACAAAAAATGTGAAAAAAACAAAAAATGAGGCACTTGTTCTCTCGCGCCTGGGCTGGCCCAACACGTGCGTCCTTTCGTACCATCTCGTTGAACGCGAGACATAGGGCGCCCACCCAACAGGCCCATTGGATGCAAGGAAAACACGTTTGGTACCGTACATGGGGGTCTGGGTCGTATACGCACAAAACTTAAAGTAGCCCAAAGCATGGCTCGCTAGGAACGCTCGAATCGACTGTTCCAACGAGCCACACCGAGTCAAGTGCAAAAGGGGACACGTACATGATAGTGCACGAGAAATGGGCGCGGAGATGACGCGAGATGAAAATCAGTCGGCGCGGGATAGCACAAAATTTAGCCTCGCCGCCCCCCATTTACTCGTTCGCCTCTAACGCTAGGACAAATCTGGCCTTATTCTTGGCACCGACGATGGCGGTGACTCAAATCTGCGGATTCGGTGGCGGCGACGACTTTCTCCAGTAGCAGGACCTACTTTTCCCCTTGGTCTCGAAATCCATCTCATCTTCCTTGTCTCTGACATTGGTGGGTCGTCGGCTCCAAAGGGGGTAAGCAACATACATCGCTTTCCTCTGTTAGGTTGCTATGTAGTGTGTAGGGTCGATTTCACCAGTACTTGCCGCAACATCAATTTCACCATTATGTCGTTATTGATGAACAAATGAAGCTGGTTTCTTAGGCAGCAACACTCATAGCTGTGGTTCGTCCATGGTCATGTTGATCTACAATAAAGAGGTTCGTCAGAGTGATAAGCATGTGATCCATTTTGGTCCACTATTAACCTGAGATAGGGAGCATGACAAATCTGAACTACATCTATAACAAGAATGGCGTAGAGGCTATGAACATGCTTTGAATGCAAAGAACACCTTTTCAAAGCTTATGAAGACGTTTATGAGTAGGGAGCTTCTAGAAGATAGCATTTACGCCTATATGGAAGACCAAATTGCCATGTTCCTTCATGTTGTAGGTCATAATCAGAGGTTCAGGGTTATTCACAACACATTTAGGAGATCCAGTGAGAACATTTCCCAGGTATTTCAAGCAAGTCTTTTATGCTATTGGGGAGCTTAGATGAGAGATGATCAAGCCACCAATTAGGCAAACTCCTACCAAGATTCGCACGAGCCCTGGATGGTATATTTATTTCAAGGTGAGCACTACTCATACTTCATGCCATGACGTGCTTGTATTGTTCTGATAGAGTTAGAACTTATAACCATATGTGTTCATTCCATCACAGGATTGTATTGGCACAATAGATGATACTCATGTGACTGCTAGAGTGTCGAGGTCGCAGGCTACAACAGACAAGGATAATGATGGCTTTATTTTATACGCATTTTAAGATCTCATTTTTGCATATTATCTCCATATGCCATGTCCCATTGGACCAAGTATATGTCGATTATGCATGATTTTCAGTTTTTACTCTTTTCATTATGAGCATTGCATAGTTTATGTTCATTTTAGTGTTTATTAGTTCCCTTTGTTTTGTTGTCTACATGTGTTTTGGGGCAACCATGGGCCAAGCACGATGAAAAGGCCAAACATGGGTTCAGTACAAAGGACTTTCAGGCACCAGCCTTAGGCATTTGGATCAAAAACAAAAATTTTCCAAAGTGCTCAAAATGAAGATCTAATACGTACCACAAGTGCACCTACATCGTTCATGCGATTCCAACAAGCTCAAGAACATCAAAATCGAAGTTCGTATGATGAAGTTGTGACCAAATTACCAAAGGGTCCAGAGCCAAAGACGACAGTCGTACCACACCCAGAAAAGCCCAAAATCGCCCAAATCATATGCGATTCTTCGTGGATTTTGTCCCCGTTTGTTCGTACTACTTCCTTGGCCACAAGGTAGGTATTGATATTGGTTTTAGCTCATCTAGGGCCCTTGGATCAAAGTGGAGGGTCTACATCCACGGAGGAGACCCGAGGAGGCCGGCTATATAATCTCCATCAATCCTGGCCGCTGGCCATCATACATTGTCACCTACAAACATCTCCATTGCTGGTCCAAAACTACCTCCATGGAAGAAGGGCCAAGACAAGAAGAAGGATTAGGAGGCTCCACCACCGCGCCGCACCGGCCTTTGGGCAGGTGCCATCTCCATCACCGTCATTGCCACCTGTGCCGTCTCCATTACAACCATGTCCACCAGCCCCGCCATGCTCCTCTTCTTCACCGACAGGGTGTCGGCTTGTATCATCCTTCTCCTCTATGTAATCATTTTACTTGTTTGAGTAGTTTTATTAATTCTTGACGATTTGGATGAAACCTTGCATGCATGACTAGAACTTAATGCCTATGAGCGACCTGATCATCTTCTTTATATGTGTTGTGTTGATTTCTCATGGTGTTGTGAAGAGGCCTCACTCAACATTAGCACCTTGTGGGTTTGAGGGAATTATTATTGGTGTCATGATGGGCTCTCGAAGGTTTGTAGTTATGGTGCTTATCTCCCTCCTTCCCCGATCATTGCAATATGGAGTAACGGAGAACCCTAAAGCCTTATGTCGTGTTATGGGGAAAACCTTAATCACTGTTGTGAAAACTAGAGCGAGGAAACAATGATGGTGGCATGAGTGATACGTGACTGCAACATGTAGATGGCATTTGGAGTTACGGTTGAGAGGGCATTTGGAGCCCTGAAGAATATATTTAAGATCCTTGATCAGAAAGCATTCCACCCTTTCCTCACCTAAGTTAGGCTTGTTTTTGCATGTTGCATTCTCCATAACTGGATCCTAGAATGGGGTTGTGATGAGCTTGTGCCGGAGGAGGAAGATGTGACGGTTGCTGATGTTGATGACTTCGGCCATGGTGTGGAGGCACATGATGAAGGAAATATGCCCTAGAGGCAATAATAAAGTTATTATTTATTTCCTTATTTCATGATAAATGTTTAATATTCATGCTAGAATTGTATTAACCGGAAACTTGATACATGTGTGAATACATAGACAAAGAGTGTCACTAGTATGCCTCTACTTGACTAGCTCGTTGAATCAAAGATGGTTAAGTTTCCTAGCCATAGACATGAGTTGTCATTTGATTAACGGGATCACATCATTAGAGAATGATGTGATTGACTTGACCCATTCCGTTAGCTTAGCACTTGATCGTTTAGTATGTTGCTATTGCTTTCTTCATGACTTATACATGTTCCTATGACTATGAGATTATGCAACTCCCGTTTACCGGAGGAACACTTTGTGTGCTACCAAACATCACAACGTAACTGGGTGATTATAAAGGTGCTCTACAGATGTCTCCGAAGGTACTTGTTGAGTTGGCGTATTTTGAGATTAGGATTTGTCACTCCGATTGTCGGAGAGGTATCTCTAGGCCCACTCGATAATACACATCACTATAAGCCTTGCAAGCATTGTAACTAATAAGTTAGTTGCGGGATGATGTATTACGGAAGGAGTAAAGAGACTTGCCGATAATGAGATTGAACTAGGTATTGAGATACCGACGATCGAATCTCGGGCAAGTAACATACCGATGACAAAGGGAACAACGTATGTTGTTATGCGGTTTGACCGATAAAGATCTTCGTAGAATATGTGGGAGCCAATATGAGTATCCAGGTTACGCTATTGGTTATTGACCGGAGGCATGTCTCGGTCATGTCTACATAGTTCTCGAACCCGTAGGGTCCGCACGCTTAACGTTGTGACGATTTATATTATGAGTTTATGTGATTTGATGTACCGAAGGTAGTTAGGAGTCCCGGATGAGATCGGGGACATGACGAGGAGTCTCGAAATGGTCGAGACGTAAAGATCGATATATTGGACGATTATATTCGGACTTCGGAAAGGTTCCGAGTGATTCGGGTATTTTTCGGAGTACCGGAGAGGGGAATTCGCCGGGGAGTATATGGGCCTTATTGGGCTTTAGGGGAAAGAGGGAGGGGAGGCGGCGCGCCCCCCAAGGCTTAGTCCGAATTGGACTAGGGGGAGGGGCGCCTCCCCCTCCTTCCTTCGCTTCTCTTTTCCATTTCCTTCTCTCCTACTCCTACTACTTGGAAGGGCTCCTAGTTCTACTAGGAAAGGGGGAATCCTACTCCCGGTGGGAGTAGGACTCCCCTAGGGCGCGCCATAGAGAGGGCCGGCCCTCCCCCTCCTCCACTCCTTTATATACGGGGAGGGGGGCACCCCTTGGAGACACAACAATTGATCATTGATCTCTTAGCCATGTGCGGTGCCCCCCTCCACCATAATCCACCTCGATCATATCATAGCGGTGCTTAGGAGAAGCCCTGCGTCGGTAGCATCATCATCACCGTCATCACGCCGTTGTGCTAACGGAACTCTCCCTCGAAGCTCTGCTGGATCGGAGTTCGTGGGACGTCATCGAGCTGAACGTGTGCTGAACTTGGAGGTGCCGTGCGTTCGGTACTTGGATCGGTCGGATCGTGAAGACGTACAACTACATCAACCGTGTTGTTCTAACGCTTCCGCTTTCGGTCTACGAGGGTACGTGGACACACTCTTCCCTCTCGTTGCTATGCATCACCATGATCTTGCGTGTGCGTAGAATTTTTTTTGAAATTACTACGTTCCCCAACAGTGGCATCCGAGCCAGGTTTTATGCGTAGATGTTATATGCACGAGTAGAACACAAGTGAGTTGTGGGTGATACAAGTCATACTGCTTACCAGCATGTCATACTTTGGTTCGGCGATATTGTTGGATGAAGCGGCCTGGACCGACATTACGCGTACGCTTACGCGAGACTGGTTCTACCGACGTGCTTTGCACATAGGTGGCTGGCGGGTGTCAGTTTCTCCAACTTTAGTTGAACCGAGTGTGGCTACGCCCGGTCCTTGAGAAGGTTAAAACAGCACTAACTTGACGAACTATCGTTGTGGTTTTGATGCGTAGGTAAGAACGGTTCTTGCTCAGCCCGTAGCAGCCACGTAAAACTTGCAACAACAAAGTAGAGGACGTCTAACTTGTTTTTGCAGGGCATGTTGTGATGTGATATGGTCAAGGCATGATGCTATATTTTATTGTATGAGATGATCATGTTTTGTAACCGAGTTATCGGCAACTTGGAGGAGCCATATGGTTGTCGCTTTATTGTATGCAATGAAATCGCCCTGTAATTCCCTTACTTTATCACTAAGCGCTAGCGATAGTCGTAGAAGCAATAGTTGGCGAGACGACAACGATGCTACGATGGAGATCAAGGTGTCGCGCAGGTGACGATGGTGATCATGACGGTGCTTCAAAGATGGAGATCACAAGCAGAAGATGATGATGGCCATATCATATCACTTATATTGATTGCATGTGATGTTTATCCTTTATGCATCTTATTTTGCTTTGATTGACGGTAGCATTATAAGATGATCTCTCACTAAATTTCAACATAAAAGTGTTCTCCATGAGTATGCACCGTTGCCAATGTTCGTCGTGCCGAGACACCACGTGATGATCGGGTGTGATAAGCTCTAAGTTCACCTACAATGGGTGCAAGCCAGTTTTGCACACGCAGAATACTCGGGTTAAACTTGACGAGCCTAGCATATGCAGATATGGCCTCGGAACACTGAGACCGAAAGGTCGAGCATGAATCATATAGTAGATATGATCAACATAGTGATGTTCACCATTGAAAACTACTCCATCTCACGTGATGATCTGACATGGTTTAGTTGATTTGGATCACGTGATCACTTAGATGATTAGAGGGATGTCTATCTAAGTGGGAGTTCTTAAGTAATTTGATTAACTGAACTTTAATTTATCATGAACTTAGTCCTGGTAGTATTAGCATATCTATGTTGTAGATCAATAGCTCGCGTTTAGCTCCCCTGTTTTATTTTTGATATGTTCCTAGAGAAAACTAAGTTGAAAGATGTTAGTAGCAATGATGCGGATTGGATCTGTGATCTGAGGATTATCCTCATTGCTACACAGAAGAATTATGTCCTTGATGCACGCTAGGTGACAGACCGATTGGAGGAGCAGATGCAGATGTTATGAACGTTTGGCAAGCTCGATATGATGACTACTTGATAGTTTAGTGCACCATGCTTTACGGCTTAGAATCGGGTTGTTGGGGAACATAGTAATTTCAAAAAAATTCCTACGCACACGCAAAATCATGGTGATGCATAGCAACGAGAGGGGAGAGTGTTTTCCACGTACCCTCGTAGACCGAAAGCGGAAGCGTTAGCACAACGCGGTTGATGTAGTCGTATGGCTTCACGATCCGACCGATCAAGTACCGAACGCACGACACCTCCGAGTTCAGCACACGTTCAGCCCGATGACGTCCCTCGAACTCCGATCCAGCCGAGTGTTGAGGGAGAGTTTCGTCAGCACGACGGCGTGGTGACGATGATGATGTTCTACCGCCGCAGGGCTTCGCCTAAGCACCACTACAGTATTATCGAGGTGGACTATGGTGGAGGGGGGCACCGCACACGGCTAAAAGATCAAACGATCAATTGTTATGTCTCTAGGGTGCCCCTTGCCCCCGTATATAAAGGAGCAAGGGGGAGAGGTGCGGCTAGCCAGGAGGGGCGCGCCAGGAGGAGTCCTACTCCCACCAGGAGTAGGACTCCCTCCCTTTTCCTTGTTGGACTAGGAGTGGAGGGGGAAAGAGGAGGGAGAGAGGAAGGAAAGGGGGGGCGCCGCCCCCCTCTCCTTGTCCTATTCGGACTAGGGGGGGAGGGGCATGCGGCCCTGCCCTGGCCGCCTCTCCTCTCTTCCACTAAGGCCCACTATGGCCCATGAAGCCCCCGGGGGGTTCCGGTAACCTCCCGGTACTCTGGTAAAATTCCGATTTCACCCGGAACACTTCCGATATCCAAACATAGGCTTCCAATATATCAATCTTCATGTCTCGACCATTTCGAGACTCCTCGTCATGTCCGTGGTCACATCCGGGACTACGAACAACCTTCGGTACATCAAAACATATAAACTCATAATATAACTGTCATCGAAACTTTAACCGTGCGGACCCTACGGGTTCGAGAACTATGTAGACATGACCGAGACACGTCTCCGGTCAATAACCAATAGCGGAACCTGGATGCTCATATTGGCTCCCACATATTCTATGAAGATCTTTATCGGTCAGACCGCATAACAACATACGTTGTTCCCTTTGTCATCGGTATGTTACTTGCCCGAGATTCGATCGTCGGTATCTCAATACCTAGTTCAATCTCGTTACCGGCAAGTCTCTTTACTCGTTCCGTAATACATCATCCCACAACAAACTCATTAGTTGCAATGCTTGCAAGGCTTAAGTGATGTGCATTACCGAGAGGGCCCAGAGATACCTCTCCGACAATCGGAGTGACAAATCCTAATCTCGAAATACGCCAACCCAACAAGTACCTTCGGAGACACCTGTAGAGCACCTTTATAATCACCCAGTTACGTTGTGACGTTTGGTAGCACACAAAGTGTTCCTCTGGTAAACGGGAGTTGCATAATCTCATAGTCATAGGAACATGTATAAGTCATGAAGAAAGCAATAGCAACTTACTAAACGATCGAGTGCTAAGCTAACGGAATGGGTCAAGTCAATCACATCATTCTCCTAATGATGTGATCCCGTTAATCAAATGACAACTCATGTCTATGGCTAGGAAACATAACCATCTTTGATCAACGAGCTAGTCAGGTAGAGGAATACTAGTGACACTCTGTTTGTCTATGTATTCACACATGTATTATGTTTCCGGTTAATACAATTCTAGCATGAATAATAAACATTTATCATGATATAAGGAAATAAATAATAACTTTATTATTGCCTCTAGGGAATATTTCCTTCAGTCTCCCACTTGCACTAGAGTCAATAATCTAGATTACACAGTAATGATTCTAACACCCATGGAGCCTTGGTGCTGATCATGTTTTGCTCGTGGAAGAGGCTTAGTCAACGGGTCTGCAACATTCAGATCCGTATGTATCTTGCAAATTTCTATGTCTGCCACCTGGACTAAATCCCAGATGGAATTGAAGCGTCTCTTGATGTGCTTGGTTCTCTTGTGAAATCTGGATTCCTTCACTAAGGCAATTGAACCAGTATTGTCACAAAAGATTTTCATTGGACCCGATGCACTAGGTATGACACCTAGATCGGATATGAACTCCTTCATCCAGACTCCTTCATTTGCTGCTTCCGAAGCAGCTATGTATTCCGCTTCACATGTAGATTCCGCACGACGCTTTGTTTAGAACTGCACCAACTGACAGCTCCACCGTTCAATGTAAACATGTATCCGGTTTGCGATTTAGAATCGTCCGGATCAGTGTCAAAGTTTGCATCAACGTAACCATTTACGATGAGCTCTTTGTCACCTCCATAAACGAGAAAAATATCCTTAGTCCTTTTCAGGTATTTCAGGATGTTCGTGACCGCTGTCCAGTGATCCACTCCTGGATTACTTTGGTACCTCCCTGCTAGACTTATAGCAAGGCACACATCAGGTCTGGTACACAGCATTGCATACATGATAGAGCCTGTGGCCGAAGCATAGGGAACATCTTTCATCTTCTCTCTATCTTCTGCAGTGGTCTGGCATTGAGTCTTACTCAACTTCACACCTTGTAACACAGGCAAGAACCCTTTCTTGCTTGATCCATTTTGAACTTCTTCAAAACTGTGTCAAGGTATGTGCTTTGTGAAAGTCCAATTAAGCTCTTGATTTATCTCTATGGATCTTGATGCCCAATATATAAGCAGCTTCACTGAGGTCTTTCATTGAAAAACTCTTATTCAAGTATCCCTTTATGCTATCCAGAAATTCTATATCATTTCCAATCAGCAATATGTCATCCACATATAATATCAGAAATGCTACAGAGCTCCCACTCACTTTCTTGTAAATACAGGCTTCTCCAAAAGTCTGTACAAAACCAAATGCTTTGATCACACTATCAAAGCGTTTATTCCAACTCCGAGAGGCTTGCACCAGTCCATAAATGGATCGCTGGAGCTTATATACTTTGTTAGCTCCCTTTGGATCGACAAAACCTTACGGTTGCATCATATACAACTCTTCTTCCAGAAATCCATTCAGGAATGCAGTTTTGACATCCATTTGCCAAATTTCATAATCATAAAATGCGGCAATTGCTAACATGATTCGGATAGACTTAAGCATCGCTACGGGTGAGAAGGTCTCATCTGTTGGAAATATGCCCTAGAGGCAATAATAAAATGGTTATTATTATATTTCCTTGTTCATGATAATTGTCTATTGTTCATGCTATAATTGTGTTATCTGGAAATCGTAATACATGTGTGAACACATAGACCATAACATGTCCCTAGTGAGCCTCTAGTTAACTAGCTCGTTGATCAATAGATGGTTACGGTTTCCTGACCATGGACATTGGATGTCATTGATAACGGGATCACATCATTAGGAGAATGATGTGATGGACAAGACCCAATCCTAAGCATAGCACTAGATCGTGTAGTTCGTTTGCTGAAGCTTTTCTAATGTCAAGTATCATTTCCTTAGACCATGAGATCGTGCAACTCCCGGATACCGTAGGAATGCTTTGGGTGTACCAAACGTCAACCTGAAAAGCTCGAACCCAAGTCGGAAAAATGCGTCTGCATAGGATACCCTAAGGAAACCATTGGGTATACCTTCTACCTCAGATCCGAAGGCAAGATCTTCGTTGCCAAGAATGGGTCCTTTCTGGAGAAAGAGTTTCTCTCGAAAGAAGTAAGTGGGAGGAAAGTGGAACTTGATGAGATGACCCCTCTCGAACCGGAAAGTAGCGCAACACAAGAAAATGTTTCTGTGGTGCCTGCACCGACTAGAGAGGAAGTTAATGATGACGATCATGATCAAGTTACCACTGAACTTCGTAGGTCCACAAGGACACGTTCCGCACCAGAGTGGTACGGCAACCCTGTCTTGGAAATCATGTTGTTGGACAACGGTGAACCTTCGAACTATGAAGAAGCAATGGCGGGTCTAGATTCCAACAAATGGCTTGAAGCCATGCAATCCGAGATAGGATCCATGTATGAAAACAAAGTGTGGACTTTGACAGACTTGCCCGATGATCGGCGAGCGATAGAAAATAAATGGATCTTTAAGAAGAAGACGGACGCGGATGGAAATGTTACCATCTATAAAGCTCGACTTGTCGCTAAGGGTTATCGACAAGTTCAAGGAGTTGACTACAATGAGACCTTCTCACCCATAGAGAAGCTGAAGTCCGTCCGAATCATGTTAGCAATTGCCGCATTCTACGATTATGAAATATGGCAAATGGACGTCAAAAACGGCATTCCTTAACGGCTTCCTTAAGGAAGAATTGTATGTGATGCAGCCGGAAGGTTTTGTCGATCCTAAGAATGCTGACAAAGTATGAAAGCTCCATCGCTCAATCTATGGGTTGGTGCAGGCATCTCGGAGTTGGAACATTCGCTTTGATGAGATGATCAAAGCGTTTGGGTTTACACAGACTTATGGAGAAGCCTGTGTTTACAAGAAAGTGAGTGGGAGCTCTGTAGCATTTCTCATATTATATGTGGATGACATACTATTGATGGGAAATGATATAGAATTCTTGGAAAGTATAAAGGCCTACTTGAATAAGTGTTTTTCAATGAAGGACCTTGGAGAAGCTGCTTACATATTAGGCATCAAGATCTATAGAGATAGATCGAGACGCCTCATAGGTCTTTCACAAAGCACATACCTTGACAAGATATTGAAGAAGTTCAATATGGATCAGTCCAAGAAGGGGTTCTTGCCTGTATTGCAAGGTGTGAGATTGAGCACGGCTCAATGCCTGACCACGGCAGAAGATAGAGAAAAGATGAGTGTCGTCCCCTATGCCTCGGCCATAGGGTCTATTATGTATGCCATGCTGAGTACCAGACCTAATGTAAACCTTGCCGTGAGTTTGGTAGGAAGGTACCAAAGTAATCCCGGCATGGAACACTGGACAGCGGTCAAGAACATCCTGAAGTACCTGAAAAGGACTAAGGATATGTTTCTCGTTTATGGAGGTGACGAAGAGCTCGTCATAAAGGGCTACGTCGATGCTAGCTTCGACACCGATCTGGATGACTCTAAGTCACAAACCGGATACGTGTATATTTTGAATGGTGGGGCAGTCAGCTGGTGCAGTTGCAAGCAAAGCGTCGTGGCGGGATCTACATGTGAAGCGGAGTACATGGCAGCCTCGGAGGCAGCACATGAAGCAATCTGGATGAAGGAGTTCATTGCCGACCTAGGAGTTATTCCCAATGCATCGGGGCCGATGACTCTCTTCTGTGACAACACTGGAGCTATTGCCCTTGCCAAGGAGCCCAGGTTTCACAAGAAGACCAGGCACATCAAGCGTCGCTTCAACTCCATTCGTGAAAATGTTCAAAATGGAGACATAGATATTTGTAAAGTACATACGGATTTGAATGTCGCAGATCCGTTGACTAAACCTCTTCCACGGGCAAAACATGATCAACACCAGAACTCTATGGGTGTACGATTCATCACAATGTAAATAGATTATTGACTCTAGTGCAAGTGGGAGACTGTTGGAAATATGCCCTAGAGGCAATAATAAAATGGTTATTATTATATTTCCTTGTTCATGATAATTGTCTATTGTTCATGCTATAATTGTGTTATCCGGAAATCGTAATACATGCGTGAACACATAGACCATAACATGTCCCTAGTGAGCCTCTAGTTAACTAGCTCGTTGATCAATAGATGGTTACGGTTTCCTGACCATGGACATTGGATGTCATTGATAACGGGATCACATCATTAGGAGAATGATGTGATGGACAAGACCCAATCCTAAGCATAGCACTAGATCGTGTAGTTCGTTTGCTGAAGCTTTTCTAATGTCAAGTATCATTTCCTTAGACCATGAGATCGTGCAACTCCCAGATACCGTAGGAATGCTTTGGGTGTACCAGACGTGACAACGTAACTGGGTGGCCATAAAGGTGCACTACAGGTATCTCCGAAAGTGTCTTTTGGGTTGGCACAGATCGAGACTGGGATTTGTCACTCCGTATGACGGAGAGGTATCTCTGGGCCCACTCGGTAATGCATCATCATAATGAGCTCAATGTGACCAAGTGATTGGTCACGGGATCATGCATTACGGTACGAGTAAAGTGACTTGTCGGTAACGAGATTGAACGAGGTATTGGGATACCGACGATCGAATCTCGGGCAAGTAACGTACCGATTGACAAAGGGAATTGTATACGGGATTACTTGAATCCTCGACATCGTGGTTCATCCGATGAGATCATCGAGGAGCATGTGGGAGCCAACATGGGTATCCAGATCCCGCTGTTGGTTATTGACCGGAGAGTCGTCTCGGTCATGTCTGCGTGTCTCCCGAACCGTAGGGTCTACACACTTAAGGTTCGGTGACGGTAGGGTTGTAGAGATATTAGTATGCGGTAACCCGAAAGTTGTTCGGAGTCCCGGATGAGATATTGGACATCACGAGGAGTTCCGGAATGGTCCGGAGGTAAAGATTTATATATAGGAAGTCCAGTTTCGGCCACCGGGAAAGTTTCGGGGGTCACCGGTATTGTACCGGGACCACCGGAAGGGTCCCGGGGGTCCACCGGGTGGGGCCACCTATCCCGGAGGGCCCCATGGGCTGAAGTGGGAAGGGAACCAGCCCCTGGTGGGCTGGTGCGCCCCCCATGGGCCTCCCCCTGCGCCTAGGGTTGGAAACCCTGGGGGTGGGGGCGCCCCACCTGACTTGGGGGGACAAGTCCCCCCCTTGGCCGGCGCCCCCCTTGAGATGGGATCTCCAGGGGCCGGCGCCCCCCCAGGGCCCCTATATAAGGGGGGGGGTGGGAGGGCTGTGCACCCAAGCCCCTGGCGCCTCCCTCTCCCCCCGTAACACCTCTCCCTCTCGCTGAGCTTGGCGAAGCCCTGCCGAGATCCCCGCTGCTTCCACCACCACGCCGTCGTGCTACTGGATCTCCATCAACCTCTCCTTTCCCCTTGCTGGATCAAGAAGGAGGAGACGTCTCTCCCAACCGTACGTGTGTTGAACGCGGAGGTGCCGTCCGTTCGGCGCTAGGATCATCGGTGATTTGGATCACGACGAGTACGACTCCATCAACCCCGTTCTCTTGAACGCTTCCGCTCGCGATCTACAAGGGTATGTAGATGCACTCCTTCCCTCTCGTTGCTAGTAAACTCCATAGATTGATCTTGGTGATGTGTAGAAAATTTTAAATTTCTGCTACGATCCCCAACATCATCGTAGTCAATCCCTTGAACTTGTCGAAAACCTTTTGGAACAAGTCGAGATTTATATACAGTAACATTACCATCAGCGTCAGTCTTCTTCTTGAAGATCCATTTATTCTCAATTGCTTGCCGATAATCGGGCAAGTCAACCAAAGTCCAGACTTTGTTCTCATACATGGATCGCATCTCAGATTTCATGGATTCAAGCCATTTTGCGGAATCTGGGCTCACCATCGCTTCTTCATAGTTTGTAGGTTCGTCATGGTCTAGTAACATAACCTCCAGAACAGGATTACCGTACCACTCTTGTGCGGATCTTACTCTCGTTGACCTACGAGGTTCAGTAATAACTTGATCTGAAGTTCCATGATCATCATCATTAACTTCCTCACTAATTGGTATAGGCGTCGCAGAAACTGGTTTCTGCGATGAACTACTTTCCAATAAGGGAGTAGGTACAATTACCTCATCAAGTTCTACTTTCCTCCCACTCACTTTTTTCGAGAGAAACTCCTTCTCCAGAAAAATTCCGAATTTAGCAACAAAAGTCTTGCCTTCGGATCTATGATAGAAGGTGTACCCAACAGTCTCCTTTGGGTATCCTATGAAGACACATTTCTCCGATTTGGGTTCGAGCTTATCAGGTTGAAGCTTTTTCACATAAGCATCGCAGCCCCAAACTTTAAGAAACGACAACTTTGGTTTCTTGCCAAACCACAGTTCATAAGGCGTCATCTCAACGGATTTTGATGGTGCCCTATTTAACGTGAATGCGACCGTCTCTAAAGCATAACCCCAAAACGATAGCGGTAAATCAGTAAGAGACATCATAGATCGCACCATATCTAGTAAAGTACGATTACGACGTTCGGACACACCATTACGCTGTGGTGTTCCGGGTGGCGTGAGTTGCGAAACTATTCCGCATTGTTTCAAATGAAGACCAAACTCATAACTCAAATATTCTCCTCCACGATCAGATCGTAGAAACTTTATTTTCTTGTTACGATGATTTTCAACTTCACTCTGAAATTCTTTGAACTTTTCAAATGTTTCAGACTTATGTTTCATTAAGTAGATATACCCATATCTGCTTAAATCATCTGTGAAGGTGAGAAAATAACGATATCCGCCACGAGCCTCAACATTCATCGGACCACATACATCTGTATGTATGATTTCCAACAAATCTGTTGCTCTCTCCATAGTTCCGGAGAACGGCGTTTTAGTCATCTTGCCCATGAGGCACGGTTCGCAAGTACCAAGTGATTCATAATCAAGTGGTTCCAAAAGTCCATCAGTATGGAGTTTCTTCATGCGCTTTACACCGATATGACCTAAATGGCAGTGCCACAAATAAGTTGCACTATCATTATCAACTCTGCATCTTTTGGCTTCAATACTATGAATATGTGTATCACCACTATCGAGATTCAACAAAAATAGACCACTCTTCAAGGGTGCATGACCATAAAAGATATTACTCATATAAATAGAACAACCATTACTCTCTGATTTAAATGAATAACCGTCTCGCATCAAACAAGATCCAGATATAATGTTCATGCTTAACGCTGGCACCAAATAACAATTATTTAGGTCTAAAACTAATCCCGAAGGTAGATGTAGAGGTAGCGTGCCGACCGCGATCACATCGACTTTGGAACCATTTCCCACGCGCATCGTCACCTCGTCCTTAGCCAATCTTCGGTTAATCCATAGCCCCTGCTTCGAGTTACAAATATTAGCAACATAACCAGTATCAAATACCCAGGTGCTACTGCGAGCATTAGTAAGGTACACATTAATAACATGTATATCACATATACCTTTGTTCACCTTGCCATCCTTCTTATCCACCAAATACTTGGGGCAGTTCCGCTTCCAGTGACCAGTCTGCTTGCAGTAGAAGCACTCAGTCTCAGGCTTAGGTCCAGACTTGGGTTTCTTCTCATGAACAACAACTTGCTTGCTGTTCTTCCTGAAGTTCCCCTTCTTCTTCCCTTTGCCCTTTTTCTTGAAACTGGTGGTCTTATTGACCATCAACACTTGATGCTCCTTTTTCATTTCTACCTCTGCAGCCTTTAGCATTGCGAAGAGCTCGGGAATCGTCTTATCCATTCCTTGCATGTTATAGTTCATCACGAAGCTCTTGTAGCTTGGTGGCAGTGATTGAAGAATTCTGTCAATGATGCTATCATCCAGAAGATTAACTCCCAGTTGAATCAAGTGATTGTTATACCCAGACATTTTGAGTATATGCTCACTGACATAACTATTCTCTTCCATCTTGCAGCTGTAGAACTTATTGGAGACTTCATATCTCTCAATCCGGGCATTTTCTTGGAATATTAACTTCAACTCCTGGAACATCTCATATGCTCCATGACGTTCACAACGTCGTTGAAGACCCGGTTCTAAGCCGTAAAGCATGGCACACTGAACTATCGAGTACTCATCAGCTTTGCTCTGCCAGACGTTCATAACATCTGGTGTTGCTCCTGCAGCAGGTCTGGCACCCAGCGGTGCTTCCAGGACGTAATTCTTCTGTGCAACAATGAGGATAATCCTCAAGTTACGGACCCAGTCCGTGTAATTGCTACCATCATCTTTCAACTTTGCTTTCTCAAGGAACGCATTAAAATTCAACGGAACAACAGCACGGGCCATCTATCTACAATCAACATAGACAAGCAAGATACTATCAGGTACTAAGTTCATGATAAATTTAAGTTCAATTAATCATATTACTTAAGAACTCCCACTTAGATAGACATCCCTCTAATCCTCTAAGTGATCACGTGATCCATATCAACTAAACCATGTCCGATCATCACGTGAGATGGAGTAGTTTCAACGGTGAACATCACTATGTTGATCATATCCACAATATGATTCACGCTCGACCTTTCGGTCTCCGTGTTCCGAGGCCATATCTGTTATATGCTAGGCTCATCAAGCTTAACCTGAGTATTCCGCGTGTGCAACTGTTTTGCACCCGTTGCATTTGAACGTAGAGCCTATCACACCCGATCATCACGTGGTGTCTCAACACGAAGAACTTTCGCAACGGTGCATACTCAGGGAGAACACTTATAATTTGATAATTTAGTGAGGGATCATCTTATAATGCTACCGTCAATCAAAGCAAGATAAGATGCATAAAAGATAAACATCACATGCAATCAATATAAGTGATATGATATGGCCATCATCATCTTGTGCTTGTGATCTCCATCTCCGAAGCACCGTCATGATCACCATCGTCACCGGCGCGACACCTTGATCTCCATCGTAGTATCGTTGTCGTCTCGCCAATCTTATGCTTCTACGACTATCGCTACCGCTTAGTGATAAAGTAAAGCATTACAGGGCGATTGCATCGCATACAATAAAGCGACAACCATATGGCTCCTGCCAGTTATCGATAACTCGGTTACAAAACATGATCATCTCATACAATAAAATTTAGCATCATGTATTGACCATATCACATCACAACATGCCCTGGAAAAACAAGTTAGACGTCCTCTACTTTGTTGTTGCAAGTTTACGTGGCTGCTATGGGCTTAGCAAGAACCGTTCTCACCTATGCATCAAAACCACAATGATAGTTTGTCAAGTTGGTGCTGTTTTAACCTTCGCAAGGACCGGGCGTAGCCATACTCGGTTCAACAAAAGTTGGAGAAACTGACACCCGCCAGCCACCTCTGTGCAAAGCACGTCGGAAGAACCAGTCTCGCGTAAGCGTACATGTAATGTCGGTCCGGGCCGCTTCAACCAACAATACCACCGAACCAAAGTATGACATGCTGGTAAGCAGTATGACTTATATCGCCCACAACTCACGTGTGTTCTACTCATGCATATAACATCAACGCATAAAACCAGGCTCGGATGCCACTGTTGGGGAACGTAGTAATTTCAAAAAATTTCCTACGCACACGCAAGATCATGGTGATGCATAGCAACGAGAGGGGAGAGTGTTGTCCACGTACCCTCATAGACCGAAAGCGTAAGCGTTAGCAAAACGCGGTTGATGTAGTCGTACGTCTTCACGATCCGACCGATCAAGTACCGAACGCACGACACCTCTGAGTTCTGCACACGTTCAGTCTGATGACGTCCCTCGAACTCCAATCCAGGCGAGTGTTGAGGGAGAGTTTCGTCAGCACGGCGGCGTGGTGACGATGATGATGTTCTACCGATGCAGGGCTTCGCCTAAGTTCCGCTACAGTATTATCGAGGTGGACTATGGTGGAGGGGGCACCGCACACGGCTAAAAGATCAAACGATCAATTGTTGTGTCTCTAGGGTGCCCCCTGCCCCCGTATATAAAGGAGCAAGGGGGAGAGGTGCGGCCGGCCAGGAGGGGCGCGCCAGGAGGAGTCCTACTCCTAGGACTCCCTCCCTTTTCCTTGTTGGACTAGGAGTGGAGGGGGAAAGAGGAGGGAGAGAGGAAGGAAAGGGGGGGGGGCGCCACCCCCCTCTCCTTGTCCTATTCGGACTAGGGGGGAGGGGCGCGCGGCCCTGCCCTGGCCGCCTCTCCTCTCTTCCACTAAGGCCCACTATGGCCCATGAAGCCCCCGGGGGGTTCCGGTAACCTCCCGGTACTCCGGTAAAATTCCGATTTCACCCGGAACACTTTCGATATCCAAACATAGGCTTCCAATATATCAATCTTCATGTCTCGACCATTTCGAGACTCCTCGTCATCTCCGTGATCACATCCGGGACTCAAAACAACCTTCAGTACATCAAAACGTATAAACTCATAATATAACTGTCATTGAAACTTTAAGCGTGCGGACCCTACGGGTTCGAGAACTATGTAGACATGACCAAGACACGTCTCTGGTCAATAACCAATAGCGGAACCTGGATGCTCATATTGGCTCCCACATATTCTACGAAGATCTCTATCGGTCAGACCGCATAACAACATACGTTGTTCCCTTTGTCATCTGTATGTTACTTGCCCGAGATTCGATCGTCGGTATCTCAATACCTAGTTCAATCTCGTTACCGGCAAGTCTCTTTACTCATTCCGTAATACATCATCCCGCAACAAACTCATTAGTTGCAATGCTTGCAAGGCTTAAGTGATGTGCATTACCGAGAGGGCCCAGAGATACCTCTCCGACAATCGGAGTGACAAATCCTAATCTCGAAATACGCTAACCCAACAAGTACCTTCGGAGACACCTGTAGAGCACCTTTATAATCACCCAGTTACGTTGTGACGTTTGGTAGCACACAAAGTGTTCCTCTGGTAAATGGGAGTTGCATAATCTCATAGTCATAGGAACATGTATAAGTCATGAAGAAAGCAATAGCAACTTACTAAACGATCGAGTGCTAAGCTAACGGAATGGGTCAAGTCAATCACATCATTCTCCTAATGATGTGATCCCGTTAATCAAATGACAACTCATGTCTATGGCTAGGAAACATAACCATCTTTGATCAACGAGCTAGTCAGGTAGAGGCATACTAGTGACACTCTGTTTGTCTATGTATTCACACATGTATTATGTTTCCGGTTAATACAATTCTAGCATGAATAATAAACATTTATCATGATATAAGGAAATAAATAATAACTTTATTATTGCCTCTAGGGAATATTTCCTTCACGGGGCTTCAAAGATGTTTTGAACGCCACGGAGCATATGAGATGTTCCAAGAGTTGAAATTAGTATTTCAGACTCATGCCCATGTCGAAAGGTATGAGACCTTTGACAAGCACTTTGCCTACAAGATGGAGGAGAATTTCTCAGGTAGTGAGCATGTGCTCAGAATGTCTGAGTACTAGAATCACTTGAATCAAGTGGGAGTTAATCTTCCAGATAAGATAGTGATTGACAGAGTTCTCTAGTCACTATCACCAAGTTACTAGAACTTCGTGATGAACTATAATATGCAAGGGATAACGAAAACGATTCCCAAGTTCTTCGTGATGCTGAAATCGACGAAGGTAGAAATCAAGAAAAGCATCAAGTGTTGATGGTTAACAAGACCACTAGTTTCAAGAAAAGGGCAAAGGGAAGAAGGGGAACTTCAAGAAGAACGGCAAGCAAGTTGCTGCTCAAGTGAAGAAGCCCAAGTCTGGGCCTAAGCCTGAGACTAAGTGCTTCTACTGCAGAAGGACTGGTCACTAGAAGTGGAACTGCCCTAGATACTTGGCGGATAAGAAGGATGACAAAGTGAACAAAAGTATATTGGATATACATGTTATTGATGTGTACTTTACTAGTGTTCATAGCAACCCCTCGGCATTTGATACTGGTTCAGTTGCTCGAAATGGGAGTTGCATAATGAACAGAGACTAGTTAAGGGTGAAGTGACGATGTGTGTTGGAAGTGGTTCCAAGATTGATATGATCATCATCGCACACTCCCTATACTTTCGGGATTAGTGTTGAACCTAAATAAATGTTATTTGGCGTTTGCATTGAGCATGAATATGATTTCATCATGTTTATTGCAATTCGGTTATTCATTTAAAGTCAGAGAATAATTATTGTTCTGTTTACATGAATACAACCTTCGATGTTTATACACCCAATGAAAATAGTTTGTTGGATCTCGATTGTAGTGATACACATATTCATAATATTGAAGTCAAAAGATGCAAAGTTAATAATGATAGTGCAACTTATTTGTGGCTTTGCCGTTTAGGTCATATAGGTGTAAAGCGCATGAAGAAAATCCATGCTGATTGGCTTTTGGAATCACTTGATTATGAATCAGTTGATGCTTGCGAACCATGCCTCATGGGCAAGATGACTAAGACTCCGTTCTCCGGAACAATGGAGCGAGCAACAGACTTGTTGGAAATAATACATACTGATGTATGCAGTCCGATGAGTGTTGAGGCTCGCGGCGGGTATCGTTATTTTCTGACCTTCACAGATGATTTGAGCAGATATGGGTATATCTACTTGATGAAACATAAGTCTGAAACATTTGAAAAGTTCAAAGAATTTCAGAGTGAAGTGTAAAATCATCGTAACAAGAAAATAAAGTTTCTACGATCTGATCGCGGAGATGAATATTGAGTTACGAGTTTGGTCTTCAATAAAAACAATGTGGAATAGTTTCACAAATTCATGCCGCCTGGAACACCACCGTAATGGTGTGTCTAATCATCGTAACTGTAGTTTATTAGATATGGTGCAATCTATGATGTCTCTTACCGATTTACCACTATCGTTTTGGGGTTATACATTAGAGACAACTGCATTCACGTTAAGTAGGGCACCATCTAAATCCGTTGAGATGATATGAACTGTGGTTTGGCAAGAAACCAAAGTTGTTGTTTCTTAAAGTTTGGGGTTGCGATGCTTATGTGAAAAAGTTTCATCCTGATAAGCTCAAACCCAAATAGGAGAAATGTGTCTTCATAGGATACCCAAAGGAGACAATTGGGTACACCTTCTATCACAGATCCGAAGGCAAGACATTCGTTGCTTAGAATGGATCCTTTCTAGAGAAGGAGTTTCTCGCGAAAGAAGTGAGTGGGAGGAAAGTAACTTGATGAGGTAACTGTACCTGCTCCTTTATTGGAAAGTAGTTCATCACAGAAATTTGTTCCTATGACTCCTACACCAATTAGCGAGGAAGCTAATGATGATGATCATGTAACTTCAGATCAAGTTACTACCGAACCTCGTAGGTAAACCAGAGTGAGATCCGCACCATAGTGGTACGGTAATCCTGTTCTGGAGGTCATGTTACTTGGCCATGACGAACCTATGAACTATGAGGAAGCGATGATGAGCCCAGATTCCGCAAAATGGCTTGAGGCCATGAAATCTGAGATGGGATCCATGTATGAGAACAAAGTGTGGACTTTGGTTGACTTGCCCGATGATCGGCAAGCCATAGAAAATAAATGGATCTTCAAGAGGAAGACGGACGCTGATAGTAGTGTTACTATCTACAAAGCTAGACTTGTCGAAAAAGGTTTTGACAAAGTTCAAGGTGTTGACTACGATGAGATTTTCTCACTCGTAGCGATGCTTAAGTCTGTCTGAATCATGTTAGCAAATTGCCACATCTTATGAAATCTGGCAAATGGATGTTAAAACTACATTCCTTAATGGATTTCTTAAAGAAGAGTTGTATATGATGCAACCAGAAGGTTTTGTCGATCCTAAAGATGCTAACAAAATGTGCAAGCTCCAGCGATCCATCTATGGACTGGTGCAAGCATCTCGGAGTTGGAATATACGCTTTGATGAGTTGATCAAAGCATATAGTTTTATACAGACTTGTGGTGAAGCCTGTATTTACAAGAAAGTGAGTGGGAGCACTACAACATTTCTGATAAACATATGTGAATGACATATTGTTGATCGGAAATAATGTAGAATTTTCTGGAAAGCATAAAGGAGTATTTGAAAGGAGTTTTTCAAATAATGACCTCGTGAAGCTGCTTACATATTGAGCATCAAGATCTATAGAGATAGATCAAGACGCTTGACACGTTTCTTCAATGAGTACATACCTTGACAAGATTTTCAAGTAGTTCAAAATGGAACAGTCAAAGAAAGGGTTCTTGCTTGTGTTACAAGGTGTGAAATTGAGTAAGACTCAAAACCCGACCACGGCAGAAGATAGAAAGAGAATGAAAGTCATTCCCTATGCCTCAGCCATAGGTTCTATAAAGTATGCCATGCTATGTACCAGATCTATTGTATACCCTACACTGAGTTTAGCAAGGGAGTACAATAGTGATCTAGGAGTAGATCACTTGACAACGGTCAAAATTATCCTTAGTGGAATAAGGATATGTTTCTCGATTATGGAGGTGACAAAAGGTTCGTCGTACAGGGTTACGTCGATGCAAGTTTTGACACTAATCCAGATGACTCTAAGTCTCAATCTGTATACATATTGAAAGTAGGAGCAATTAGCTAGAGTAGCTCCGTGCAGAGCATTGTTGACATAGAAATTTGCAAAATACATATGGATCTGAATGTGGCAGACCCGTTGACTAAACTTCTCTCACAAGCAAAACATGATCACACCTTAGTACTCTTTGGGTGTTAATCACATAGTGATGTGAACTAGATTATTGACTCTAGTAAACCCTTTGGGTGTTGGTCACATGACGATGTGAACTATGGGTGTTGATCACATGGTGATGTGAACTATTGGTGTTAAATCACATGGCGATGTGAACTACATTATTGACTCTAGTGCAAGTGGGAGACAAAAGGAAATATGCCCTAGAGGCAATAATAAATTTATTATTTATTTCCTTATTTCATGATAAATGTTTATTATTCATGCTACAATTGTATTAACCGTAAACTTGATACATGTGTGAATACATAGACAAAAAGAGTGTCACTAGTATGCCTCTACTTGACTAGCTCGTTGAATCAAAGATGGTTAAGTTTCCTAGCCATAGACATGAGTTGTCATTTGATTAACAGGATCACATCATTAGAGAATGATGTGATTGACTTGACCCATTCCATTAGCTTAGCACTTGATCATTTAGTATGTTGCTATTGCTTTCTTCATGACTTATACGTGTTCCTATGACTATGAGATTATGCAACTCTCGTTTACCGGAGGAACACTTTGTGTGCCACAGAACGTCACAACGTAACTGGGTGATTATAAAGGTGCTCTACAGGTGTCTCCGAAGGTACTTGTTGAGTTGGCGTATTTCGAGATTAGGATTTGTCACTCCGATTGTCGGAGAGGTATCTCTGGGCCCACTCGGTAATACACATCACTATAAGCCTTGCAAGCATTGTAACTAACAAGTTAGTTGCGGGATGATGTATTACGGAACGAGTAAAGAGACTTGCCGATAACGAGATTGAACTAGGTATTGAGATACCGACGATCAAATCTCGGGCAAGTAACATACCGATGACAAAGGGAACAACGTATGTTGTTATGCGGTTTGACTGATAAAGATCTTTGTAGAATATGTGGGAGCCAATATGAGCATCCAGGTTCCGCTATTGGTTATTGACCGGAGACGTGTCTCGGTCATGTCTACATAGTTCTCGAACCCATAGGGTCCGCACGCTTAACGTTCGGTGACGATTTATATTATGAGTTTATGTGATTTGATGTACCGAAGGTAGTTTGGAGTCCCGGATGAGATCGGGGACATGACGAGGAGTCTCGAAATGGTCGAGACGTAAAGATTGATATATTGGACGACTATATTCGGACTTTGGAAAGGTTCCGAGTGATTCGGGTATTTTTCGGAGTACCGGAGAGTTACGGGAATTCGTCGGGGAGTATATGGGCCTTATTGGGCTTTAGGGGAAAGAGAGAGGGGAGGCTGCGCGCCCCCCAAGGCTTAGTCCAAATTGGACTAGGGGGAGGGGCGGCGCCCCCTCCTTCCTTCTCTTCTCTTTTCCCTTTCCTTCTCTCCTACTCCTACGACTTAGAAGTGCTCCTAGTTCTACTAGGAAAGGGGGAATCCTACTCCCGGTGGGAGTAGGACTCCCCTAGGGCGCGCCATAGAGAGGGCCGGCCCTCCCCCTCCCCCACTCCTTTATATACGGGGAGGGGGGCACCCCTTGGAGACACAACAATTGATCATTGTTCTCTTAGCCGTGTGCGGTGCCCCCCTCCACTATAATCCACCTCGATCATATCGTAGCGGTGCTTAGGCGAAGCCCTGCTTCGGTAGCATCATCATCACCGTCATCACGCCGTCGTGCTAACGGAACTCTCCCTCGAAGCTCTGCTGGATCGGAGTTCGTGGGACGTCATCGAGCTGAACGTGTGCTGAACTCGGAGGTGCCGTGCGTTCGGTACTTGGATCGGTCGGATCGTGAAGACGTACGACTACATCAACCGCGTTGTTCTAACGCTTCCGCTTTCGGTCTACGAGGGTACGTGGATGCACTCTTCCCTCTCGTTGCTATGCATCACCATGATCTTGCGTGTGCGTAGATTTTTTTTTTGAAATTACCACGTTCCCCAACACATGACAATTAATCTTGGAAGAGCAAAAGGTTGTAATGGGCTGAGGCAATGTGGGCAAACAAAGGTAACCCAAGGATCTCAAGAAAAAAAAGCAGCAACAGAGGTAGAATTAGCAGAAGAAGAAGATGAGGATGGACTTCCCCTAGTTCGGCATCAAGGAACTTTCCCCTATTGCCATATGATTGTTAATTTGTACTGCAATTTGTTAGCAATGAGGATGGACTACCATTTGACTGCAAGCTAGGACTAAAATGATTTTATTTCGTACTGCATATGTAGTGTATTGTGTGGTAAGGTCACCACTAGTGAGAAGGGGTCTCCACAACATAGGTCGTGCACAACCAAAATGCATGTTCATAGAAATGAAGTACCTGTTATTTTTAGTTGGCCATGTTCACATAAATGAAGTACCTGCTATTTTAGTTGGTGTGTGCGAGGTCTAGTCATTGATATTTATTATTCAGAAACTTGATTTGGCATGGTCACGGGGCTGAGGATGTAACTATAGTAGGGATGTCCTCATCACCTAGACACCTGGAGAGGATCCCCAACCCCAATTGTGCCAGCATACCCCGACAAGGGCTCTGTCGAACTCTCCCATACCACCACACCAATGTGACCCTCCGCATGGCCAATGGCACCGCCTCAGGCAAGTAGCCATGTTCCTCATTTGGTCTCCCTTGAACAAATGTCTGTCGGCACTCTCAGGCTTAAGGTTGCCTCGAGCTCCTGCACCCGATGAACCCTGCATTGGGTGAGGATCGCCTGCTCACCTCTTTTTTGCTCCCGTCCTTGCTGTCTGAGAGACGTGCTAGTGCCCAAAAGGGCCTCCCCAACGTCCATTCCCTCTAGAGACGGATGGGAGCGGATCAGTGGTGGCGGTGACCTCTCCCTTGAGGTGTCATCCCTGTCGCTTCTCGCTCATCCTCATCTGTACGAGCAACCTTTCAAACTTCATCGGTGGGGTGGTCCTCACTATCACCAGTAACCTGTTTAATGCATAAGATCACATCAAATGAGGTTGGTAAATGCTTTTTAGTATATGTTCTAAGTATAAAATTATAAGGGAATAAGGTAATCATTTCATTTTTTTCTTCGTGGGCATTTGTCATGGTGTTGTCCTAACTGACTATTTTTTTGTCACACGATAGGCTGATTTGGGGGAGAGTCATAGATAGGAGCGTTTCTCGTGTCACCGCCACTGTCATCTGAGAAATTTAGGTCTCCTCGCCTTCGGCCACCATCTTGGTGCTGAGTGTTGGGGAACGTAGTATTTCAAAAAAATTTCTACGATCACGCAAGATCTATCTAGGAGAAGCATAGAAACGAGCTGGGAGAGTGTGTCCATACCCTCGTAGACCGAAAGCGGAAGCATTTAGTAACGCGACTGATGTAGTCGAACATCTTCACGATCCAACCGATCCAAGTACCAAACGTATGGCACCTCCGTGTTCAGCACACGTTCAGCACGATGACGTCCCTCGTACTCTTGATCCAGTTGAGGCCGAGGGAGAGTTCCGTCAGCACGATGGCGTGGCGACGGTGATGATGAAGTACCGGCGCAGGGGTTCGCCTAAGCACTACGACGACATGACCGAGGTGTATAACTGTGAAGTGGGGCACCGCACACGGCTAAGAGAAACTTTGGTGTTCCTTTGGGGTGCCCCCCTCCCACGTATATAAAGGGCGGAGGAGAGGAGGCCGGCCTAGGAGGAGGCGCGCCATGGGGGGGGAGTCCTACTTGGACTCCCGGTCCATGTAGGATTCGACCCCCCTTTCCTATTCCAACAAGGAGAGAGAGGGATGGAGGAAGAGGGGAGAAGGAAAGAGGGGGGCGCCGCCCCCTCCTAGTCTAATTCGGACTAGCCCATGGGGGGGGGGCGGGTCGGTGTCAAAACCGGCGGATCTCGGATAGGGGGTCCCGAACCGTGCATCTAAGTATCAAAGGTAACAGGAGATAGGGACATGATGTTTACCCAGGTTCGGGCTCTCTTAATGGAGGTAATACCCTACTTCCTGCTTGATTATCTTGGATGAATATGGGATTAAAAGAGTTGAACTACCTCGAGATCGTAATGGCTAAACCCTAGACGTCTAGCCTGTATGGTTATGATTATGATTATGATTGCCTCTACGGACTAAACCCTCCGGTTTATATAGACACTGGAGGGACCTAGGGTTATACAGAGTCGGTTTACAGAGGAAGGAATCTTCATATCTGAATGCCAAGCTTGCCGTCCACGCCAAGGAGAGTCCCATCCGGACACTGGAAGAAGTCTTCTGTCTTGTATCTTCATGGCCCATTAGTCCGGCCCATGTCACATAGCCCGGACACCCGAGGACCCCTTAATCCAGGACTCCCTCAGTAGCCCCTAAACCAGGCTTCAATGACGATGTGTCCGGCGCGCAGATTGTCTTCGACATTGTAAGGCGGGTTCCTCCTCCGAATACTTTAGAGCAGTCTTTGAACACAGAAAACGTGTCCGGCTCAACAAAACAGACACCACACATAACCACAACAGGGTATGATATTTAACAAGTCCCATCTGCTGACAACTTTGGTGGCGAGACGTTACGTCTCTGCCCGGTTATTATTTCTAACCATTTTTTAGCCTCCCGCTCCATGTTACGAGATGTGGTTTTTATTGGCACGTCTTGTCAAAGCAGAGGTCATGTCCCCTTATCACGGGATTCTTATTAATATGGGCATGGGTAATCCAACCGTGTCGTTTGCATGATTCCTTGGGAATAGGCGAGTTTTAAGGCTCGTGAGGAGGCGTTCAATATTCATCGCCTTTATAAAGGGGTACAGACCCGTCTTTCTCCTCCACGCCTACCTCTTCCTCAGCCTTTCCAACCTCAAGCTCCAGCGCCCAGGTCTCGACTTAATTGCCACAAGCTTCCCAGTCATGTCTGGATCCAGCCTCCAAGGCAAGTGGGCGGCCTCCTCGGCCACAGAGGAGGATATCGTGAAGCTCCGGGAAGCGAGGTACCTGACCGCGAAAATCCCCCACAGGCTCCCTGCTAAGGGGTAGGTTATCCCTACACCAAAATCCGGCGAGAGGGTTGTATTCATCTCGCACTTCCTCCGTGGGCTAGGGTTTGCTCTCCACCCCTTCGTTCGTGGCCTCATGTTCTACTACGGGCTAGATTTTCATGATCTAGCTCCGGACTACTTTCTCCACATCTCGGCGTTTATCGTCATGTGCGAGGCTTTTCTTCGCATTCCCCCACACTTCGGCCTGTGGCTCAAGACTTTCAATGTGAAGCCGAAGGTAGTCGACGGGGAGCAAGCAGAGAGCAGTGGATCCACGGTGAGCAAGCTCGCCAATGCTATTTGGCCAAAAGGCACCTTCACGGAAACCTCAAACTTATGGCAACGGGAGTGGTTTTATATCACCGAACCCCGTGGTACCAAATGGGCAGCCACACCCGCGTTCCGATCTGGCCCTCCATTACGGCTTGCATCGTGGATTAATAAGAGGCTAGACTGGGGATCAACTGATGAAGTGCAGACGCTGCAAAGTCGTATCCAGAGCATCCTTGAAAAGGACAGCGGCCTCATCAATGTGATCCAGGTGATGCTAGTCCACTGGATCCTACCGTGCCAGAGACGGCCTCTCCGCATGTGGGAGTTCAGTCCGGAGGGACCACAGACCCTTCAGCACTTCTTCGGCACAACGCACAGAGGGATGTGGAAACTATTCTTTGGGACCCGAAAACAGTGGCCGGAAATGACCGAGGACGTCGGCCTCGACTGCAATCATCCGGATACCTCGGTAAGCACTCAATTTATGAATGCAACTTGGTTGATTATCCCATAGTGATGTACTGAGAAATATGTCTTCTGCCAGGGCTGGATAAAGAAGGCGGAGCGAATTAGGTGTTCAGCTCCACTTCCCGAAGACTCAGCAGACCCTGTGTTGACGAGGATGCAGGCCCCGACGCCGTATCAAGTGCCAGCGAAGGAGGACAAGAAGAAAAGAAAATAGACCAAGGGTGGCCTTCACTCTAAAGGTATACTGGACGCTACGTCTGGGGAGACTGAAGCTCCCTCTCGTGAAGACAAAGGGGAAGAAGAAAGTGATATCCCTTCTCCCCACAGGAAGAAAAGGACTGCCTCTGAAGACTTGGGGTGGAGGCACCCAAGAGAGGGAAGATATCCCCGTCAGATGGTTCGAGTTCGGAAGACGACGTTGTCACACAGTACCTCCAAAAGGACAAGCCCTTCGTCGAATCGTAAGTGACCAAGGGTGCTATAGACATATCCAGTTCTTTTCGGGTTACAAGGGTAACATTTAAAATATTTGTTTGTAGTCCGGCCCGCTGTCTTCCCCAATAGTCCTCCTCCTCGGGGGACTTGCTTCCGGAGATGATGGAAAGCGAGACGCCTCCACAGGCTTCCTCGCCCCTTAAGGCGGACGATTTCGAGGTGTTGTCCCGGAGGATCTTCCCTGACCATCAAGTGGTGCGGGGGACAAATAAGACAGCGCCCGGAGATGATACTTCGGTCGTCAAGGGTCCGGAACTATCCGGTTTACAGCCGGAGGCAACTCTAGGGTCGAGCAAACGTACCCCTTTGAAGGGAGTCCGTACTCCCGCATCAGCCTCCAGGAATCCGGAGGTGCCGGATACTCTGATGGGCGCATTGCAAAGTGCGTCCATCTCAGAGGAACATCATACCTTAATGGGTACGGTAGTTGAGAGGATTCTGTCTACGAGAAGCGGGTTGAATGAAGCCTTTACGGGTCTGCTGAGAGGCTCCGAGGTATGCCATGCAACATCTTAACCGCGCTCTACATTTAAAATGTGCCTGTGTATAGATAGTAGCTCCTGAGACTCTGGTCGGCTTCCACAGGGAGGCGATCAGAGGATCAAAAAGATATGCTCAGGAAGTAACATAATTAATTTGAAAACAGGCTGTTATGTCAATGGTGACCACCCAGGCTGCGGAAGTTGCCGATCTGAAGCATAAACTTGAGTTAGCAGATGAGGACATTACTCTTATTAACAGGCGGCTCAACGAGGCACAAGGTATGTTCGGGGTAGTCCGCTTATGCATGTATAATAGTATGAGCACGAAGCTGAAAATGATACACTATGACATGCATAACTGTAGATGGTGCTGCCGCGGTTGAGACCCTTCGGGCTGAACTTGCCCGTGCCAAGGAGCAGGCCAGAGTGAGCGATGCGGCTGCCAAGAAGGTGGCTGCTGATTTAAAGGTCGAACAGGCCACTCGGCGCCAGTGCGAGGAGAGAATATAGACCATGGCGCGAGAGCTAAAGGATGTCACTGGCAAATGCAAATCACTCGAGGAGGATAACAAAGCCAAGGCAGCCGAACTCGACAAGGCCTTATAAGAGGCGAGAGAAGCACGATCCGAGTCTAGAGCAGCTCGGGAGGAGATCCGGCAAGCTGGGGAGATAGCGGCTGGTAAGCACTTTCTTTTACAGACTAAATTTGGCAATTCGAAGTATGCTCCACTTAATCAATTGTGGAGTTCTCCAGCGCGTTCTTGGACCTGCCGAAGAGTGTCTGCGATGCGGCGCAGTTTTTCCAAGCGCAGGAAGGACGCGCTGCAGACAAGCTTTTCTGGTCACAATTCGACGTGCCAAGGCGTCCGTCGTTGCTGAACGAACAGATGGCCCAGTGGGCCGAGCTCCACAAGATGTCCGGAGCTGCCATGAAGGACGTCATAGTTCGGCTATGGCCGACTGACCCAATTCCGAGCAGTTATTTCGGCTTGGTGCAGCGACTTGTCGATGCAGTGCCGCGTATCGACGCCGTTAAGCGGTCGGTGTGCATAGAAGGTGCACAGATGGCCTTCGCCCGTGTCAAGATGTACTGGGCAAAGATGAAGGCCACCGATGTTGCAGTGAAGAGCCCACCCGGAGGCAAGGACCATCGCACGCCGGAGCATTATTTGGAGGATGTCCTAGAGGGTGCCCGTTTGATAGAGGTTCAGTGCTCAAAGGGATTATGTTCGAGTGAATGTACCGGAATTGTGAGAACAATATTGTGATACATTAAGGTTGTGTTATTTTTATACCTTTACCTGAAAGTTATTTCCTCCTGTGCGGCCGTTTTTATAATTTGAAAGTTTGCCAGTCGCCGGCTTCAGTCCCCTCGCATATAATACAGGGGTGTTCGGAATAGCACCTGACCACACTTGACCCAACGTCTTGGTCCGTGAAGGAGGTGTCAGTGCGGCGAACTAGGCAATCGGACTATAGGGCTTTAACACTTTCACTTAGCCATAGGAGTTTGACGGTGGGTCTATGATGTAGCCCCTGGTATGTACGCGGTCATCCGAATACGATTGCGTTACATAGGTGACCAGGAAGCGGTCCTTCGTGTTATACAGAAGAAATTGCAAAAGATTTTAAGAAGTCGCCGAGTGGTTGACCAGCTCTCGCCGCATCATGGCAGTCAGTTTTCGGCTTTCTCTACTGAGGTGTTTGACCAGGTGAACCGGAAACACAATCGCAGTAGTTCTCCCTTTACTACCCTAGCTGATAAAACGGAATGTAAGGTAGTAAGCACAGGAGCCGGGCAACCCAACTATTGACCAAAGACATGATTCGGAGCTGATGCGTATAATGCCAAACTCATGACGCCGAAGTATGCTGTAGAGCTGTTCAGACTTTTCGGCAGCCAATATGTTGCCGTATCGAGCCCCTGGCGATTAGCGCCGAGGTGTGTGTGTGAAACAACCGAAGAAGCAAAATATAGTTCTATGAGAAAAGCAAGTATTGAAGACGGATTATGTTCACTGGAATCTGATTGATACGTCGAATGCAATCTTACAGATTATAACACCCCTACCCAGGTCTTACATGCCAGGGGTCGAAGGCTGAGGAGAAAGGCTCTATACAGGTTTTAAATAGAGTGTTTGGTCTATAAAAAAATCTTTTGGACTTCCTGTCGCACGTCTGCGCTGCCTTTGCCTTAGCGAAGAGGATTCCTTAAAAGGAGCAATCCTTGGTTACTTGGACGAAATTGGGCTCCGAAAGAGTCCTTGCAGGTCCGTAGGACGAACAGGTTTTGATTCACCTATGGCGAAAGATAAGAAATAGTTAGAAAAAGAAAGAAAGCTATAGGAGGATGAACCGTGTTGTAGGCCTGTCCGTATTGTGCCTCCACGATGACCAAGGTATATTAAGTGCATAATTATGCATGCGGCATACGAACTTCGCGGGCCTATGCGGCGAACGGCGGAGGCGGAACTGCTAATCCAGCTCTAAAGTTGACCAGTCCTGTGTAGTAGGGGCCGGTGGCTTAACGGACGATGAGGTATGCGCTTTGATGAGGTCGCTTTGTACTTCGGCTGTGATGGCCGCGGTATGCTCCTTGGTACGGAGGGAGCGTTCCGTGTCTCCATTGATTGTGATGACATCGCGTGGACCGGGTATCTTAAGCTTTAGATAGGCGTAGTGTGGGACCGCATTGAAACGAGCAAAAGCGGTCTGCCCAAGCAGTGCATGGTATCCACTGCGGAACGGGACAATATCGAAGATCAAGTCTTCGCTCCGAAAGTTGTCCGGTGAACCGAAGACGACTTCCAATGTGATTGAGCCCGTACAGTGAGCTTCTACGCCGGGTATTACTCCCTTGAAGGTAGTTGTGGTGGGCTTGATCCTTGAGGGATCAATGCCCATCTTGCGAGCAGTGTCTTGATAGAGTAAGTTAAGGCTACTACCGCCGTCCATAAGAACTCGCATGAGATGGAATCCATCAATGATTGGGTCGAGGACAAGAGCTGCTGAACTTCTGTGACGGATACCCGTTGGGTGGTCCTTGTGATCAAAAGTGATCAAGCAGGCAGCCCATGGGTCAAATTTTGGGGCGACCAACATTAGGGCGTAGACGTCTCGTAGTGCGCGCTTGCGCTCCCTTGTAGGGATATGCGTCACCGATATCATGTTTATTGTTTTTACTTCGGGGGGAAATTGCTTCTGTCCCCCGGTGTTCGGTTGGCGAGTCTCTTCGTCTTTGCTGTAACTAGGCGGCCCCTTCCCTTTATATTCGGCATTGAGCTTGCCGGTTTGTTTGAAAACCCAACAATTTCTGTTGGTATGGTTGGCGGGTTTGTCAGGGCTGCCATGAATTTGACAGGGCCGATCCAGTATCCTGTCTAAGCTGGATGGACCGTCTTTGTCTGCCTTGAATGGCTTCTTCCGTTGACTGGATTTGGAGCCATTGAATACGGCGTTGACCGCCGTGTCTTGGGTTCCTACATTATTGTTTCAACGCTTGTTTCTATTGTGTCGTGGCTTGCCATTGCCGTCCCTGGTTTCGGAAGTGCCTGGATCGTTGGTGCTATTGCTTCGTCGAGCTAGCCAGCTATCTTCTCCCGCGCAAAAGCGGTTCATCAGTGCGGTAAGGGCTGCCATGGACTTCGGTTTTTCTTGACCGAGGTGACGGGCCAGCCACTCATCTCGGACGCTATGTTTAAAGGCTGCGAGGGCTTCGGCGTCCGGACAATCGACAATTTGGTTCTTTTTAATTAAGAACCTAGTCCAGAGTTCCCTGGCTGACTCTTCGGGCTGCTGGATGATGTGACTGAGGTCATCGGCGTCCGGAGGCTGGATATATGTACCTTGGAAGTTGTCGCGAAAGGCGTTTTCCAAGTCTTCCCAATTGCCAATGGAGTTTTCTGGAAGGCTGTTTAGCCAGTGCCGGGCTGGTCCCTTTAATTTTAGTGGGAGTTATTTGATGGCATGTAGATCATCGCCACGGGCCATGTGGATATGGAGAAGAAAATCCTCAATCCATACTGCAGGGTCGGTTGTTCCATCATATGATTCGATATTCATTGGTTTGAACCCTTCTGGGAATTTGTGCTCCATTACCTCCTCGGTGAAGCATAGGGGGTGTGCGGTGCCTCTATAACGGGCCACATCCCGATGTAGTTCGGTGGACGTCCCTATGCGGTTTGCACCGCGAGTGAGATCGTGTTGATCACGCCGGGCCTTATAGCCGTCCTCTCGTGTTGGGGCACGTCCCCTTGACCCGTAGATTGATCTGGCTAGGCCTGCCCTAGTGTCCAGGTCTTGCCGTATGTCGTAGGTGTAGCCCCGGGCCGCTATCTCCCTGCCTTTATGGCGGGGTAATGTAGGCTGGTGTTTGGCTTGGGTAGCCGTTCTGTCTCGGCCACGCGGTGGCCAGTCCGGTTTATCAGTTGCATTACGCGCTGATGTTATGGGCTCCCGTGCCTCGACGTCGAATTGGGGTAACAACTTGTGCTTCAGGTAGCTTTTGGTTGATCGTGCGAGGCCATATTCCTCGGCTGCCAGGACATTAGTCCATCTGTCATTGAGCGTATCCTGTTCGGCTTGAAGCCGTTGCTGCTTCCTTCTCAGGCTCCTCGCGGTTGCAATGAGCTATTTCTTAAAGCGTTATTGCTCGAGGGGTTCCTCTGGCACGATGAAGTCTTTGTCACCGAGGCTCATATAATTGTGGTCCTCCGAGTCTTCGTTCCCGACTGGCTCGTCAGGGTTACCCTGCTCCTCCTCCTTATCATCCTGTTCGGATGTTGATTCGACGGGGGCATCAGGGTCTTCGGCATTCTCCGGAGTGTTGTCATCTCCATTGCCGGTATTGTTTTCTTTGTTGCGGCGTGATTTTGAACGGCGCCGCTGATGTCGCCGCTTTCATGGTTTATCAGTGTTATTGTTCCTTGATTGGATCTTTGATGCTTTCATCACCATCCTCTTTTGGCGTATCCACCATGTATATGTCGTATGTGGAGGTGGCCGCCCAACGTCCGGTTTGCGGTGGGTTTTGGCTTTGTTCGTCTCCGGCATCAATGTCCATGCCATAGATGTCTTTGGAGTTGCGATCAAGCATGTCGGTTGTGTCCTCGATAGTGGCTATCAAGTGGGTGGTGGGTGGGGTGTAAAATTCCCCGCTCTCAGCCCCTAGTCCGGGCTGGGCGTAGTTTGGATATTGCCCCTCTGTAATGATGAGGGATCGCATTAAGTCTAGAGCCTCGCTTAAAGGCGAGGTTTGGCCGGGGAGAAGAGAGTCCATGGAGTATGGTAGGAAGGGAATTCCATGGCCGAATTCACACGATGCTGACTCTGGGTGTCCGGAGCCAGTGTTCGGAGAAGAGTCCGGCTTCATGATGATGGCCGGTGACACTACATCTTCCGATTCTCCCGTACTAGGCTCAATAGCCGCAGAGAGTCTGGCGGGCTTGGGAATCCCGTCTTCGGACCTGGTGATGCGCTCCGGATCTAAGGCCAGAGCGAAGGTTGGGGTCGCGAACCCTTGGAACATCAAGTCTCCTCGGATATCAGTGACATAATCCAGGTTTCCAAAACTAATCTGGTGACCTGGGGCGTAGCTGTCGATCTGCTCTAGATGGCCAAGCGAGTCGGCCCGCAGTGCGAAGCCGCCAAACACAAAGGTCTGGCTGGGGAGAAAGACCTCCCTCAGGGCAGCATTGTTGTAGATGATAGATGGAGCCATCGAACCTTCTGACAATGGCACAACGGAACTCTCAATGAAAGCACCAATGTCGGTGTCAAAACCGGCGAATCTCGGGTAGGGGGTCCCGAACTATGCGTCTAAGGATCGAAGGTAACAGGAGACTGGGACATGATGTTTACCCCGGTTTGGGCCCTCTTAATGGAGGTAATACCCTACTTCCTGCTTGATTATCTTGGATGAATATGGGATTACAAGAGTTGATCTACCTCGAGATCGTAATGGCTAAACCGTAGACATCTAGCCTGTATGGTTATGATTCTGATTATGATTGCCTCTGCGGACTAAACCCTCCGGTTTATATAGACACCAGAGGGACCTAGGGTTATACAGAGTCGGTTTAGAGAGGAAGGAATCTTCATATCCGAAAGCCAAGCTTGCCTTCCACGCCAAGGAGAGTCCCATCCGGACACGGGAAGAAGTCTTCTGTCTTGTATCTTCATGGCCCATTAGTCCGGCCCATGTCACATAGCCCGGAGGCCCGAGGACCCCTTAATCCAGGACTCCCTCAGGGAATGCGCTGCCTCCCCATGTGGCTATTCTCTCCTTCCCACTAAAGCCCAATAAGGCCCATTACTTCCCCGGGGGGTTCCGGTAACCTCCCGGTACTCCAAAAAAATAACCAAAGCACTTCGGAACCATCCCGGTGTCCGAATATAACCTTCCAATATATCGATCTTTATGTCTCGACCATTTCGAGACTCCTCGTCATGTCCGTGATCTCATCCGGGACTCCGAACAAACTTCGGTACATCAAATCACATAACTCATAATACAAATAGTCATCGAACGTTAAGCGTGCGGACCCTACGGGTTCGAGAACTATGTAGACATGACGAGACACCTCTCCGGCCAATAACCAATAGCGGAACCAGGATGCTCATATTGGGTCCTACATAATCTACGAAGATCTTTATCGGTCAAACCGCATAACAACATGCGTTGTTCCCTTTGCCATCGGTATGTTACTTGCCCGAGATTCGATCATCGGTATCCTCATACCTAGTTCAATCTCGTTACCGGCAAGTCTCTTTACTCGTTTGGTAATGCATAATCCTGTAACTAACTCATTAGTCACATTGCTTGCAAGGCTTATCGTGATGTGCATTACCGACAGGGCCCAGAGATACCTCTCTGATATACGGAGTGACAAATCCTAATCTCAATCTATGCCAACTCAATAAACACCATCAGAGACACCTGTAGAGCATCTTTATAATCACCCAGTTATGTTGTGACATTTGATAGCAAACTAAGTATTCCTCCGGTATTCGGGAGTTGCATAATCTCATAGTCATAGGAACATGTATAAGTCATGAAGGAAGCAATAGCAATAAACTAAACGATCATTATGCTAAGCTAACGGATGGGTCTTGTCCATCACATCATTCTCCTAATTATGTGATCCCGTTCATCAAATGACAACACATGTCTATGGTCAGGAAACTTAACCATCTTTGATGAATGAGCTAGTCAAGTAGAGGCAAACTAGGGACACTCTGTTTTGTCTATGTATTCACACATGTACTAAGTTTCCGATTAATACAATTCTAGCATGAATAATACATATTTACCATGATATAAGGAAATATAAATAACAACTTTATTATTGCCTCTAGGGCATATTTCCTTCAGTCTCCCACTTGCACTAGAGTCAATAATCTAGTTCACATCGTCATGTGATTTAACACTAGTAGTTTACATCGTCATGTGACCAACACCCAAAGGGTTTACTAGAGTCAATAATCTAGTTCACATCGCTATGTGATTAACACCCAAAGAGTACTTAAGGTGTGATCATGTTTTGCTTGCGAGAGAAGTTTAGTCAACGAGTCTGCCACATTCAGATCCGTATGTATTTTGCAAATTTCTATGTCTACAATGCTCTGCACGGAGCTACTCTAGCTAATTGCTCCCACTTTCAATATGTATCCAGATTGAGACTTAGAGCCATCTGGATTGATGTCAAAGATTGCATCGACGTAACCCTTTACGACGAACTTTTTGTCACCTCCATAACCGAGAAACACATCCTTATTCCACTAAGGATAATTTTGACCGCTATCCAGTGATCCACTCCTCGATCACTATTGTACCCTCTTGCCAAACTCATGGTGAGGTACACAATAGGCAAGGTACACAGCATAGCATACTTTATAGAACCTATGACTAAGGCATAGGGAATGACATTTCATTCTCTTTCTATTTTCTACCATGGTCGGGTTTTGAGTCTTTACTCAACGTCACACCTTGCAACACAGGCAAGAACTCTTTCTTTGACTGTTTGAACTACTGCAAAATCTTGTCAAGGTACGTACTCATTGAAAAAAAACTTATCAAGCGTCTTGATCTATCTCTATAGATCTTGATGCTCATTATGTAAGCAACTTCATCGAGGTCTTTCCTTAAAAACTCCTTTCAAACACTCCTTTATGCTTTCCAGAAAATTCTACATCATTTCCGATCAACAATATGTCATTCACATATACTTATCAGAAAGGCTGTAGTGCTCCCAGTCACTTTCTTGTAAATACAGGCTTCACCGCAAGTCTGTATAAAACTATATGCTTTGATCAACTCATCAAAGCGTATATTCCAACTCCGAGATACTCGCACCAGTCAATAGATGGATCATTGGAGCTTGCACACTTTGTTAGCACCTTTAGGATCGACAAAACCTTCTGGTTGCATTATATACAACTCTTCTTTAAGATATCCATTAAGGAATGCAGTTTTGACATCCATTTGCCAAATTTCATAATCATAAAATGCGGCAATTGCTAACATGATTCGGACAAACTTAAGCATCGCTACGGGTGAGAAGGTCTCATCGTAGTCAACTCCTTGAACTTGTCGAAAAACCGTCTTCCTCTTGAAGATCCATTTATTCTCAATGGTTTGCCGATCATCGGGCAAGTCAATCAAAGTCCATTCTTTGTTCTCATACATGGATCCTATCTCAGTTTTCATGGCCTTAGCCATTTCGTTGCATCTGGGCTCATCATCGCTTCCTCATAGTTCGTAGGTTCGTCATGGTCTAGTAACATGATTTCCAGAATAGGATTACCATACCACTCTGGTGCAGAACGTACTCTGGTTGACCTACGAGGTTTGGTAGTAACTTGATCTGAAGTTTCATGATCATCATCATTAACTTCCTCACTAATTGGTGTAGGCATCACTAGAACTGATTTTTGTGATGAACTACTTCCCAATTCGGGAGAAGGTACAATTACCTCATCAAGTTCTACTTTCCTCCCACTCACTTCTTTCAAGAGAAACTCCTTCTCTAGAAAGGATCCATTCTTAGCAACGAATATCTTGCCTTCAGATCTGTGATAGAAGGTGTACCCAACAGTCTCCTTTGGGTATCCTATGAAGACGCACTTCTCCGATTTGGGTTCGAGCTTATCAGGCTGAAACTTTTTCACATAAGCATTGCAACCCTAAACTTTAAGAAACGACAGCTATGGTTCCAAAACATAGTTCATACGGTGTCGTCTCAACGGATTTAGACGGTGCCCTATTTAACGTGAATGTAGCTGTCTCTAATGCATAACCCCAAAACGATAGTGGTAAATCGGTAAGAGACATCATAGATCGCACCATATCTAATAAAGTACGGTTACGACGTTCGGCCACACCATTATGCTGTGGTGTTCCAGGTGGCATGAGTTTGTGAAACTATTCCACATTGTTTTAATTGAAGGCCAAACTCGTAACTCAAATATTCGCCTCTGCGATCAGATCGTAGAAACTTTATTTTCTTGTTATGATGATTCTCCACTTCACTCTGAAATTCTTTGAACTTTTCAAATGTTTCAGACTTGTGTTTCATCAAGTAGATATGCCCATATCTGCTCAAATCATCTGTGAAGATCAGAAAATAATGATACCCGCCGCGAGCCTCAACACTCATCGGACCGCATACATCAGTATGTATTATTTCCAACAAGTCTGTTGCTCGCTCCATTGTTCCGGAGAACAGATTTTTAGTCATCTTGCCTATGAGGCATGGTTCACAAGCATCAAGTGATTCACAATCAAGTGATTCCAAAAGCCCATAAGCATGGAGTTTCTTCATGCGCTTTACACCAATATGACCTAAATGACAGTGGCACAAATATGTTGCACTATCATTATCAACTTTGTATCTTTTGGCATCAATATTATGAATATGTGTATCACTACGATCGAGATTCAATAAACCATTCACATTGGGTGTATGACCATAGATGGATTTATTCATAAAAATAGAACAACAATTATTCTCTGACTTAAATGAATAACCGTATTGCAATAGACATGATCCAATCATATTCATGCTCAATGCAAACACCAAATAACATTTATTTTAGGTTCAACACTAATCCCGAAGGTAAAGGGAGTGTGCGATGGTGATCTTATCAATCTTGGAATCACTTCCAACACACATCATCTCCTCGCCCTTAACTAGTCTCTGTTTATTTTGCAACTCCCGTTTCGAGTTACTACTCTTAGCAAATGAACCAGTATCATATACCGATGGGTTGCTATAAACACTAGTAAAGTACATATCAATAATATGTATATCAAATATACTTTTGTTCACTTTTCCATCCTTCTTATCCGCCAAGTATTTGGGGCAGTTCCACTTCCAGTGACCATTTCCTTTGCAGTAGAAGCACTCAGTTTCAGGCTTGGGTCTAGCTTTGGGCTTCTTCATGGGAGTGGCAACTTGCTTGCCATTCTTCTTGAAGTTTCCTTTCTTTCCCTTGCCCTTTTAATTGAAAATAGTGCTCTTGTCAACCATCAACACTTGATGCTTTTTCTTGATTTCTACCTTCGCCGATTTCAGCATCGCGAATAGCTTGGGAATTGTTTCCGTTATCCCTTGCATATTATAGTTCATCACGAAGTTCTAGTAATTTGATGATAGTGGCTAGAGAACTCTGTCAATCAGTATCTTATCTAGAAGATTAACTCCCACTTGATTCAAGTGATTGTAGTACTCAGACATTCTGAGCACATGCTCACTAGCTGAGCTATTCTCCTCCATCTTGTAGGCAAAGTACTTGTTAGAGGTCTCATACCTCTTAACACGGGCATGAGTCCGAAATACCAATTTCAGCTCTTGGAACATCTCATATGCTCCATGGCGTTCAAAAAGTTTTTGAAGTCCCGGTTCTAAACCGTAAAGCATGGTGCACTAAACTATCAAGTAGTCATCATACCGAGCTTGCCAAACATTCATAACATCTGTATCTGCTCTTGCAATAGGTCTGTCACCTAGTGGTGCATCAATGACATAATTCTTCTATGCAGTAATGAGGATAGTCCTCAGATCACGGACCCAGTCCGCATCATTGATACTATCATCTTTTCAACTTATTTTTCTCTAGGAACATATCAAAAAATAAACGGGGAGCTACATCGCAAGCTATTGATCTACAACATAGATATGCAAATACTACCAGGACTAAGTTCATGATAAATTAAAGTTCAGTTAATCATATTACATAAGAACTCCCACTTAGATAGACATCCCTCTAGTCATCTAAATGATCACGTGATCCATATCAACTATACCATGTCCAATCATCACGTGAGATGGAGTAGTTTTCAATGGTGAACATCACTATGTTGATCATATCTACTATATGATTCATGTTCGACCTTTTGGTCTCAGTGTTCCGAGGCCATATCTGCATATGCTAGGCTCGTCAAGTTTAACCCGAGTATTCTGCGTGTCCAAAACTGGCTTGCACCCGTTGTATGTGAACGTAGAGCTTATCACACCCGATCATCACGTGGCGTCTCGGCACGACAAACTGTAGCAACGGTGCATACTCAGGGCGAACACTTGTACCTTGAAATTTAGTGAGAGATCATCTTATAATGCTACTGCCATACTAAGCAAAATAAGATGCATAAAGGATAAACATCACATGCAATCAAATAAGTGATATGATATGGCCATCATCATCTTGTGCCTTTGATCTCCATCTCCAAAGCACCGTCATGATCACCATCATCACCGGCTTGGCACCTTGATCTCCATCGAAGCATCGTTGTCGTCTCACCAACTATTGCTTCTATGACTGTCGCTACCGCTTAGTGATAAAGTAAAGCAATTACATAGCGATTACATTTCATATATACAATAAAGCGACAACCATAAGGCTCCTGCCAGTTGCCGATAACTTTTACAAAACATGATCATCTCAGACAACAATTTATATATCATCACATCTTGACCATATCACATCACAGGAAGCCCTGCAAAAACAAGTTAGACGTCCTCTACTTTGTTGTTGCAATTTTAACGTGGCTGCTACGGGCTTCTAGCAAGAACCGTTCTTACCTACGCATCAAAACAACAACGATTTTTCATAAAGTGTGCTATTTTAACCTTCAACAAGGACCGGTCTTAGTCAAACTCGATTCAACTAAAGTTGGAGAAACAGACACCCACTAGCCACCTGTGTGCGAAGCATGGCGGTAGAACCAGTCTCATGAACGCAGGCATGTAATTTCGGTCTGGGCCGCTTCATCCAACAATACCGCCGAATCAAAGTAAGACGTTGCTGGTAAGCAGTATGACTATTATCGCCCATAACTCTTTGTGTTCTACTCATGCATATAACATCTACGCATAGACCTGGCTCGGATGCCACTGTTGGGGAAGATAGAATTTCAAAAAAATTCCTACGATCACGCAAGATCTATCTAGGAGAAGCATATCAACGAGCGGGGAGAGTGTGTCAACGTACCCACGTGGACCGAAAGCGGAAGCGTTTAGTAACGCGGTTGATGTAGTCGAACGTCTTCACGATCCAACCGATCCAAGTACTGAACGTAAGGCACCTCCGTGTTCAGCATACGTTTAGCACGATGACGTCCCTCGTACTCTTGATCCAGTTGAGGCCGAGGGAGAGTTCCGTCAGCACGAAGGCGTGGCGACGGTGATGATGAAGTATCGGCGCAGGGCTTCGCCTAAGCACAACGACGATATGACCGAGGTGTATAACTGTGGAGGGGGCACCGCACAGGGCTAAGAGAAACTTTGGTGTTCCTTTGGGGTGCCCCCTCCCGCGTATATAAAGGGGGGAGGAGAGGAGGCCGGCCTAAGAGGAGGCGCTCCATGGGGGGGGAGTCCTACTTGGACTCCCGGTCCAAGTAGGATTCGCCCCCCTTTCCTATTCCAACAAGGAGAGAGAGGGAAGGAGGAAGAGGGGAGAAGGAAAGAGGGGGGTGTCACCCCTCCTAGTCCAATTCGGACCAGCCCATGGGGGAGCGCGCTGCCTCCCCTTGTGGCCCTTCTCTCCTTTCCACTAAAGCCCAATAAGGACCATTACTTTCCCGGGGGGTTCCGGTAACCTCCCAGTACTCCAAAAAATACCCGAAACACTTCGGAACCATTCTGGTGTCCGAATATAACCTTCCAATATATCGATCTTTATGTCTCGACCATTTCGAGACTCCTCTTCATGTCCGTGGTCTCATCCGGGACTCCGAACAAACTTTGGTACATCAAATCACATAACTCATAATACAAATCATCCTCGAACGTTAAGCGCGCGGACCCTACGGGTTCGAGAACTATGTAGACATGACCGAGACACCTCTCCGGCCAATAACCAATAGCGGAACCTGGATGCTCATATTGGCTCCTACATATTCTACGAAGATCTTTATCGGTCAAACCACATAACAACATACATTGTTCCCTTTGGCATCGGTATGTTACTTGCCCGAGATTCGATCATCGGTATCCTCATACCTAGTTCAATCTCGTTACCGGCAAGTCTCTTTACTCGTTCCGTAATGCATCATCCTGTAACTAACTCATTAGTCACATTGCTTGCAAGGCTTATCGTGATGTGCATTATCGAGAGGGCCCAGAGATACCTCTCCGATATACGGAGTGACAAATCCTAATCTCGATCTATGCCAACTCAACAAACACAATCGGAGCTACCTGTAGAGCATCTTTATAATCACCCAGTTACGTTGTGACGTTTGATAGCACACTAAGTGTTCCTCCTGTATTCGGGAGTTGTATAATCTCATAGTCATAAGAACATGTATAAGTCATGAAGAAAGCAATAGCAGTAAACTAAACGATAATTATGCTAAGCTAACGGATGGGTCTTGTCCATCACATCATTCTCCTAATGTGTGATCCCATTCATCAAATGACAACACATGTCTATGGTCAGGAAACTTAACCATCTTTGATGAATGAGCTAGTCAAGTAGAGGCATACTAGGGACACTCTGTTTTGTCTATGTATTCACACATGTACTAAGTTTCCGATTAATACAATTCTAGCATGAATAATAGATATTTATCATGATATAAGGAAATATAAATAACAACTTTATTATTGCCTCTAGGGCATATTTCCTTCAGTCTCCCACTTGCACTAGAGTCACTAATCTAGTTCACATTGTCATGTGATTTAACACCAGTAGTTTACATCATCATGTGACCAACACCTTATAACCCACAAGTATAGGGGATCACAACAGTTTTCAAGGGTAGAGTATTCAACCCAAATTTATTGATTCGACACAAGGGGAGCCAAAGAATATTCTCAAGTATTAGAAGCTGAGTTGTCAAATCAACCACACCTGGATAACTTAATATCTGCAGCAAAGTATTCAGTAGCAAAGTAGTATGGAAGTAACGGTAACGGTGACAAAAGTAACAGTAGCAGTTTTGTAGTAATTGTAACAGTGGCAACGGAAAAGTAACTAAGGAAAGATCAATATGTGAAAAGCTCGTAGGCATTGGATCAGTGATGGATAATTATGTCGGATGCGATTCCTCATGCAACAGTTATAACATAGGGTGACACAGAAGTAGCTCCAGTTCATCAATGTAATGTAGGCATGTATTCCGAATATAGTCATACGTGCTGATGGAAAAGAACTTGCATGACATCTTTTGTCCTACCCTCCCGTGGCAGTGGGGCCCTATTGGAAACTAAGGGATATTAAGGCCTCCATTTAATGGAGTACCGGACCAAAGCATTAACACTTAGTGAATACATGAACTCCTCAAACTACGGTCATCACCGGGAGCGGCCCGATTATTGACACTTCGGGGTTACCGGATCATAACACATAGTAGGTGACTACTGACTTGCAAGATAGGATCAAGAACTCACATATATTCATGAAAACAAAATAGGTTCAGATCTGAATTCATGGCACTCGGGTCCTAGTGACAAGCATTAAGCATAGCAAAGTCATAGCAACATCAATGTCAGAACATAGTGGATACTGTTGGGGAACGTAGTAATTTCAAAAATTTCCTACGCGCACGCAAGATCATGGTGATGCATAGCAACGAGAGGGGAGAGTGTGTCCACGTACCCTCGTAGACCAAAAGCGGAAGCGTTAGCACAACGCGGTTGATGTAGTCGTACGTCTTCATGATCCGACCGATCAAGTACCGAACGTACGGCACCTCCGAGTTCAGCACACGTTCCGCACGATGACGTCCCTTGAACTCCGATCCAGCCGAGCTTTGAGGGAGAGTTCCGTCAGCACAACAGCGTGGTGACGATGATGATGTTCTACCGACGCAGGGCTTCGCCTAAGCACCGCTACGATATCATCGAGGTGGACTATGGTGGAGGGGGGCACCGCACACGGCTAAGAGATCCAAGGGATCAATTGTAATGTCTATGGGGTGCACCCTGGCCACGTATATAAAGGAGTGGAGGAGGGGAGAGGCCGGCCCTCTCTATGGCGCGCCCTGGGGAGTCCTACTCCCACCGGGAGTAGGATTCCCCCCTTCCATGTAGTAGGAGTAGGAGACAAGGAAGGGGAAGAAAGAAGAGAAGGAAGGAGGGGGCGCAGCCCCTCCCCCTAGTCCAATTCGGACTAGGCCTTGGGGGGGGGCGCAGCCTCCCCCTCTCTCCCCTAAAGCCCAATAAGGCCCATATACTTCTTTCTCGTATTCCCGTAACTCCCCGGTACTCCGAAAAATACCCAAACCACTCGGAACCTTTCCGATGTCCGAATATAGTCGTCCAATATATCGATCTTTACGTCTCGACCATTTCGAGACTCCTCGTCATGTCCCCGATCTCATCCGGGACTCCGAACTACTTTAGGTACATCAAAACATATAAACTCATAATATAACCGTCATCGAACTTTAAGCGTGCGGACCCTACGGGTTCGAGAACTATGTAGACATGACCGAGACACGTCTCCGGTCAATAACCAATAGCGGAACCTGGATGCTCATATTGGCTCCCACATATTCTATGAAGATCTTTATCCGTCAAACCGCATAATAACATACGTTGTTCCCTTTGTCATCGGTAGGTTACTTGCCCGAGATTCGATTGTCGGTATCTCAATACCTAGTTCAATCTCGTTACCGGCAAGTCTCTTTACTCGTTCCGTAATACATCATCCCGCAACTAACTCATTAGTTGCAATGCTTGCAAGGCTTATAGTGATGTACATTACCGAGTGGGCCCAGAGATACCTCTCCGACAATCGGAGTGACAAATCCTAATCTCGAAATATGCCAACCCAACAAGTACCTTCGGAGACACCTGTAGAGCACCTTTATAATCACCCAGTTACGTTGTGACGTTTGGTAGCACACAAAGTGTTCCTCCGGTAAACGGGAGTTGCATAATCTCATAGTCATAGGAACACATATAAGTCATGAAGAAAGCAATAGCAACATACTAAATGATCAAGTGCTAAGCTAACGGAATGGGTCAAGTCAATCACATCATTCTCTAATGATGTGATCCTGTTAATCAAATGACAACTCATGTCTATGGCTAGGAAACTTAACCATCTTTGATTCAACGAGCTAGTCAAGTAGAGGCATACTAGTGACACTCTTTTTGTCTATGTATTCACACATGTATCAAGTTTCCGGTTAATACAATTGTAGCATGAATAATAAACATTTATCATGAAATAAGGAAATAAATAATAAATTTATTATTGCCTCTAGGGCATATTTCCTTTAGTCTCCCACTTGCACTAGAGTCAATAATCTAGTTCACATCGCCATGTGATTTAACACCAATAGTTCACATCACCATGTGATTAACACCCATAGTTCACATCGTCATGTGACCAACACCCAAAGGGTTTACTAGAGTCAATAATCTAGTTCACATCGCTATGTGATTAACACACAAAGAGTACTAAGGTGTGATCATGTTTTGCTTGTGAGATAATTTTAGTCAACGGGTCTGTCACATTCAGATCCGTAAGTATTTTGCAAATTTCTATGTCTACAATGCTCTGCACGGAGCTACTCTAGCTAATAGCTCCCACTTTCAATATGTATCCAGATTGAGACTTAGAGTCATCTGGATCAGTGTCAAAACTTGCATCGACGTAACCCTTTACGATGAACCTTTTTGTCATCTTCATAATCGAGAAACATATCCTTATACCACTAAGGATAATTTTGACCGCTGTCTAGTGATCTACTCCTAGATCACTATTGTACTCCCTTGCTAAACTCAGTGTAGGGTATACAATAGATCTGGTACACAACATGGCATACTTTATAGAACCTATGGCTGATGCATAGGGAATGACTTTCATTCTCTTTCTACCTTTTGCCGTGGTCGGGCTTTGAGTCTTACTCAATTTCACACCTTGTAACACAGGCAAGAGCTCTTTCTTTGACTGTTCCATTTTGAACTACTTCAAAATCTTGTCAAGGTATGAACTCATTGAAAAAACTTATCAAGCGTCTTGATTTATCTCTATAGATCTTGATGCTCAATATGTAAGTAGCTTCACCGAGGTCTTTCTTTGAAAAACTCCTTTCAAACACTCCTTTATGCTTTGCAGAATAATTATACATTATTTCCGATCAACAATATGTCATTCACATATACTTATCAGAAATGCTGTAGTGCTCCCACTCACTTTCTTGTAAATACTGGCTTCACCGCAAGTCTGTATAAAACTATATGCTTTGATCAACTTATCAAAGCGTATATTCCAACTCCGAGATGCTTGCACCAGTACATAGATGGATCGCTGGAGCTTGCATATTTTGTTAGCACCTTTAGGATTGACAAAACCTTCTGGTTGCATCATATACAACTCTTCTTTAATAAATCCATTAAGGAACGCAATTTTGTTTATCCATTTGCCAGATTTCATAAAATGCGGCAATTGCTAACATGATTCGGACAGACTTTTAAGCTTCGATACAAGTGAGAAAATCTCATTGTAGTCAACACCTTGAACTTGTCGAAAACATTTTTGCGAAAATTCAAGCTTTGTAGATAGTAACACTACTATCAGTGTCCGTCTTCCTCTTGAAGATCCATTTATTCTCAATGGGTTGCCGATCATCGGGCAAGTCAACCAGAGTCCACACTTTGATCTCATACATGGATCCTATCTCAGATTTCATGGCCTCAAGCCATTTCACAGAATCTGGGCTCATCATCGCTTCCTCATAGTTCGTAGGTTCGTCATGGTCAAGTAACATGACCTCCAGAACAGGATTACCGTACCACTCTGGTGCGGATCTTATTCTGGTTGACCTACGAGGTCCGGTAGTAACTTGATGTGAAGTTACATGATCATCATCATTAGCTTCCTCACTAATTGGTGTAGGAGTCACAGGAACAGTTTTCTGTGATAAACTACTTTCCAATAAGGGAGCAGGTACAGTTACCTCATCAAGTTCTACTTTCCTCCCACTCACTTCTTTCGAGAGAAACTCCTTCTCCAGAAAGGGTCCATTCTTAGCAACGAATATTTTGCCTTTGGATCTGTGATTAGAAGGTGTACCCAACAGTCTCCTTTGGGTATCCTATGAAGACGCATTTCTCCGATTTGGGTTCGAGCTTATCAGGTTGAAACCTTTTCACATAAGCATTGCAACTCCAAACTTTAAGAAACGACAACTTTGGTTTCTTGCCAAACCACAGTCCATATAGTGTCGTCTCAACGGATTTAGATGGTGCCCTATTTAACGTGAATGCAACTGTCTGTAATGCATAACCCCAAAAGGATAGTGGTAAATCGGTAAGAGACATCATAGATTGCACCATACCTAATAAAGTACGGTTACGATGTTCGGACACACCATTATGCTGTGGTGTTCCAGGTGGCGTGAGTTGCGAAACTATACCACATTGTTTCAAATGAAGACCAAACTCGTAACTCAAATATTCTCCTCCACGATCAGATCGTAGAAACTTTATTTTCTTGTTACGATGATTTTCCACTTCACTCTGAAATTATATGAACTTTTCAAATGTTTCAGACTTATGTTTCATTGAGTAGGTATACCCATATCTGCTCAAATCATCTGTGAAGGTCAGAAAAATAACGATACCCGCCATGAGTCTCAATACTCATCGGATCGCATACATCAGTATGTATTATTTCCAATAAGTCAGTTGCTCGCTCCATTGTTCCTGAGAACGGAGTCTTAGTTATCTTGCCCATAAGGCATGGTTCGCAAGCATCAAGTGATTCCTAAATCCCATCAGCATGGAGTTTCTTCATGCGCTTTACACCAATATGACCTAAACGGCAGTGCCACAAATAAGTTGCACTATCATTATCAACTTTGCATCTTTTGGCATCAATATTATGAATATGTGTATTACTACGATCGAGATCCAATAAACTATTTTTAGTGGGTGTATGACCATCGAAGGTTTTATTCATGTAAACAGAACAACAATTATTCTTTGACTTTAAATGAATAACCGTATTGCAATAAACATGATCAAATCATATTCATGCTCAACGCAAACTCCAAATAACACTTATTTAGGTTCAACACTAATCCCGAAAGTATAGGGAGTGTGCGATGATGATAATATCAATCTTGGAACCACTTCCAACACACATCGTCACTTCACCCTCAACTAGTCTTTGTTTATTCTGTAACTCCTGTTTCGAGTTACTAATTTTTAGCAACCAAACAAGTATCAAATACCCAGGGTCTACTATAAACACTAGTAAGGTACACATCAATAACCTGTATATCAAATATACCTTTGTTTACTATGCCATCCTTCTTATCTGCCAAGTATCTAGGGCAGCTACACTTCTAGTGACCAGTCCCTTTGCAGTAGAAGCACTTAGTCTCAAGCTTAGGTCCAGACTTGGGCTTCTTCACTTGAGCTGCAACTCGCTTGCCGTTCTTCTTGAAGTTCCCCTTCTTCCCTTTGCCCTTTTCTTGAAACTAGTGGTCTTGTCAACCATCAACACTTGATGTTTTTCTTTATTTCTACCTTCGTCGATTTCAGCATCACGAAGAGCTTGGGAATCGTTTCCGTTATCCCTTGCACATTATAGTTCATCACGAAGTTCTAGTAACTTGGTGATAGTGACTAGATAACTCTGCCAATCACTATCTTATCTGGAAGATCAACTCCCACTTGATTCAAGTGATTGTAGTACTCAGACATTCTGAGCACATGCTCACTAGCCGAGCAATTCTCCTCCATCTTGTAGGCAAAGTACTGTCAGAGGTCTCATACATCTCGACACGGGCATGAGTATGAAATACTAATTTCAACTCTTGGAACATCTCATATGCTCGATGGCGTTTCAAAAAACGTCTTTGAAGCCCCGATTCTAAGCCGTAAAGCATGGTGCACTAAACTATCAAGTAGTCATCATATCGAGCTTGCCAAACGTTCATAACGCCTGAAGTTGCCCCTACAATTGGTCTGTCACCTAGTGGTGCATCAAGGACATAATTCTTCTGTGCAGCAATGAGGATAATCCTCAGATGATGGATCCAATCCGTATCATTGCTACTAACATCCTTCAACTTAGTTTTCTCTAGGAACATATCAAAAATAAAACAGGGGAGCTAAACGCGAGCAATTGATCTGCAACATAGATATGCTAATACTACCAGGACTAAGTTCATGATAAATTAAAGTTCAATTAATCATATTACTTAAGAACTCCCACTTAGATAGACATCCCTCTAATCATCTAAGTGATCACGTGATCCAAATCAACTAAACCATAACCGATCATCACGTGAAATGAAGTAGTTTTCAATGGTGAACATCACTATGTTGATCATATCTACTATATGATTCACGCTCGACCTTTCGGTCTCAGTGTTCCGAGGCCATATCTGCATATGCTAGGCTCGTCAAGTTTAACCTGAGTATTCCGCGTGTGCAAAACTGGCTTGCACCCGTTGTAGATGGACATAGAGCTTATCACACCCGATCATCACGTGGTGTCTGGGCACGACGAACTTTGGCAACGGTGCATACTCAGGGAGAACACTTTTATCTTGAAATTTAGTGAGAGATCATCTTATAATGCTACCGTCAGTCAAAGCAAAATAAGATGCATAAAAGATAAACGTCACATGCAATCAATATAAGTGATATGATATGGCCATCATCATCTTGTGCTTGTGATCTCCATCTCCGAAGCACCGTCATGATCACCATTGTCACCGGCGCGACACCTTGATCTCCATCGTAGCATCGTTGTCGTCTCGCCAACTATTGCTTCTACGACTATCGCTACCGCTTAGTTATAAAGTAAAGCAATTACAGGGCGATTGCATTGCATACAATAAAGCGACAACCATATGGCTCCTGCCAGTTGCCGATAACTCGGTTACAAAACATGATCATCTCATACAATAAAATATTGCATCATGCCTTGACCATATCACATCACAACATGCCCTGCAAAAACAAGTTAGACGTCCTCTACTTTGTTGTTGCAAGTTTTACGTGGCTGCTACGGGCTAAGCAAGAACCGTTCTTACCTACGCATCAAAACCACAACGATAGTTCGTCAAGTTAGTGCTGTTTTAACCTTCTCAAGGACCGGGCGTTGCCACACTCGGTTCAACTAAAGTTGGAGAAACTGACACCCGCTAGTCACCTGTGTGCAAAGCACGGCGGTAAAACCAGTCTCGCGTAAGCGTACGCGTAATGTCGGTCTGGGCCGCTTCATCCAACAATACCGCCGAACTAAAGTGTGACATGCTGGTAAGCAGTATGACTTGTATCGCCCACAACTCACTTGTGTTCTACTCGTGCATATAACATCAACGCATAAAACCAGGCTCGGATGCCACTGTTGGGGAACGTAGTAATTTCAAAATTTTCCTACGCACACGCAAGATCATGTTGATGCATAGCAACGACAGGGGAGAGTATGTTCACGTACCCTCGTAGACAGAAAGCGGAAGCGTTAGCACAATGCGGTTGATGTAGTCGTACGTCTTCACGATCCGACCGATCAAGTACCGAACGTACGAGACCTTCGAGTTCAGCACACGTTCAGCTCGATGACATCCCTCGAACTCCGATCCAGCCGAGCTTTGAGGGAGAGTCCCGTCAGCACGACGGCGTGGTGACGATGATGATGTTCTACCGACGCAGGGCTTCGCCTAAGCACCGCTACGATATTATTGAGGTGGACTATGGTGGAGGGGGGCACCGCACACGGCTAAGAGATCCAAGGGATCAATTGTTGTGTCTATGGGGTGCCCCCTGGCCACGTATATAAAGGAGTGGAGGAGGGAGAGGCTGGCCCTCTCTATGGCGCGCCGTGGGGAGTCCTACTCCCACCGGGAGTAGGATTCCCCCCTTCCATGTAGTAGGAGTAGGAGACAAGGAAGGGGAAGAAAGAAGAGAAGGAAGGAGGGGGCGCAGCCCCTCCCCCTAGTCCAATTCGGACTAGGCCTTGGGGGGGGGGGGGCGCAGCCTCCCCCTCTCTCCCCTAAAGCCCAATAAGGCCCATATACTTCTTTCCCGTATTCCCGTAACTCCCCGGTACTCCGAAAAATACACGAACCACTCGGAACCTTTCCAATGTCCGAATATGGTCGTCCAATATATCGATCTTTACGTATCGACCATTTGGAGACTCCTCGTCATGTCCCCGATCTCATCCAGGACTCCGAACTACCTTCGGTACATCAAAACACATAAACTCATAATATAACCGTCATCGAACTTTAAGCGTGCGGACCCTACGGGTTCGAGAACTATGTATACATGACCGAGACACGTCTCTGGTCAATAACCAATAGCGGAACCTGGATGCTCATATTGGCTCCCACATATTCTACGAAGATCTTTATCAGTCACACCGCATAACAACATACGTTGTTCCCTTTGTCATCGGTATGTTACTTGCCCGAGATTCGATCGTCGGTATCTCAATACCTAGTTCAATCTCATTACCGGCAAGTCTCTTTACTCGTTCCGTAATACATCATCCCTCAACTAACTTATTAGTTGCAATGCTTGCAAGGCTTATAGTGATGTGCATTACCGAGTGGGCCAAGAGATACCTCTCCGACAATCGGAGTGACAAATCCTAATCTCGAAATACGCCAACCCAACAAGTACCTTCGGAGACAGCTGTAGAGCACCTTTATAATCACCCAGTTACGTTGTGACGTTTGGTAGCACACAAAGTGTTCCTCCGGTAAACGGGAGTTGCATAGTCTCATAGTCATAGGAACATGTATATGTCAGGAAGAAAGCAATAGCAACATACTAAACGATCAAGTGCTAAGCTAACGGAATGGGTCAAGTCAATCACATCATTCTCCTAATGATGTGATCCCGTTAATCAATTGACAACTCATGTCCATGGCTAGGAAACTCAACCATCTTCGATTAACGAGCTAGTCAAGTAGAGCCATACTAGTGACACTATGTTTGTCTATGTATTCACACATGTACTAAGTTTCCGGTTAATACAATTCTAGCATGAATAATAAACATTTATCATGATATAAGGAAATAAATAATAACTTTATTATTGCCTCTAGGGCATATTTCCTTCAGGTAGTTGCTAGAGATGCTTGTGCGAGTTGCTAGAGATTCACTCCTGATTATTGTAGGCAACTTAGGATAATGATAGGATACTCACTAGTCATGATAGCAAAAAAAATACAGAGGTTATTCTATGTAACTTGGAAGTCATGGTAGGCAACGTAGGGGAGGGGGCATTGGGTTGAAAGTCATGATAGGAAACTTCAGAGATGATACTAGGCAACTTGACACTAATCCTGTTATCCTGGGCCCTCGTCAAATTTAGAGAGGGGGGCATTGGGTCGAGTCGTCTAAGGATGCCATACCCAAGCAAGAAGATCCATTAGACTCTTTTCACAGGTAAGAATATCACATAGCCATAAAGAGCTAAGAAATTTTTGTGTTTTTCTACACGACCCCTCATGACTCTAGTTTTTTTATCTTCAAATCCCAATAGGGTTTATGCCTTTCAGTCCCCCCATTCTCAAGCAACTAAATCTTCAAACAGACATTTTCTCATGTAAACTTATCTCAACCCCCAAAGAGCCTCCCAAGTAATTTGTTTCTTCCAGCCAAAAAATGGGTTTCAGGCTGAAAACTATATGATATTTTTCTACATTCTTGGCAGGACTTTGTTGGTTCTAGATTTGCAGTATTTGTTCACAAGCAAGAGAAGCTTCAAGATCCACTAGAAGGTAAACTTCACAAGCCTATGACGGAATTACTCACGCACGACGGTGAGCATCATGAAATTGGTGATGGAGGAAGGTTGATGATGACGACGGCGACGGATTCCCCTCTTCGGAGCCCCGAACGGACTCCAGATCAGCCCTCCCCAGAGAGTTTAGGGCTTGGCGGCGGTTCCGTATCGTAAAACGCGATGAATCCTTCTCTCCAATTTTTTTCTCCCCGAACGTGAATATATCGAGTTGGAGTTGAGGTCGGTGGAGCCTCAGGGGGCCCACGAGATAGGGGGCGCGCCCAGGGGGGTAGGCGCGCCCCCACCCTCATGGACAGGGTGTGGGCCCCTGGTCCTAATTCTTTCGCCAGTATTTTTTATATATTCCAAAAATATTCTCCGTGAAGTTTCAGGTCATTCCGAGAACTTTTATTTCTGCACAAAAATAACACTAATAACCCACAAGTATAGGGGATCGCAACAGTTTTCGAGGGTAGAGTATTCAACCCAAATTTGTTGATTCGACACAAGGGGAGCCAAAGAATATTCTCAAGTATTAGAAGTTGAGTTGTCAATTCAACCACACCTGGATAACTTAGTATCTGCAACAAAGTATTTTGTAGCAAAGTAGTATGGAAGTAACGGTAACCGTGGCAAAAGTGACAGTAGCAGTTTTGTAGTGATTGTAACAGTGGCAACGGAAAAGTAACTAAGCGGAGAACAATATGTGAAATGCTCGTAGGCATTGGATCGGTGATGGGAAATTATGTCAGATGCGATTATTCATGCAACAGTTATAACATAGGGTGACACTGAACTAGCTCCAATTCATCAATGCAATGTAGGAATGTATTCTGAATATAGTCATACGTGCTTATGGAAAAGAACTTGCATGACATATTTTGTCCTACCCTCCCGTGGCAGCGGGGTCCCATTGGAAACTAAGGGATATTAAGGCCTCCTATTAATAGAGTACCGGACCAAAGCATTAACACTTAGTGAATATATGAACTCCTCAAAGTACGGTCATCACCGGTAGTGGTCCCGATTATTGTCACTTCGGGGTTAACGGATCATAACACATAATAGGTGACTATAGACTTGCAAGATAGGATCAAGAACTCACATATATTCATGAAAACATAATAGGTTTAGATCTGAAATCATGGCACTCGGGCCCTAGTGACAAGCATTAAGCATAGCAAAGTCATAGCAACATCAATCTCAGAACATAGTGGATACTAGGGATCAAACCCTAACAAAACTAACTCGATTACATGATAAATCTCATCCAACCCATCACCGTCCAGCAAGCCTACGATGGAATTACTCACACACGGCGGTGAGCATCATGAAATTGGTGATGGAGAAAGGTTGATGATGACGATGGCGACGGATTCCCCTCTCCGGAGCCCCGAACGGACTCCAGATCAGCCCTCCCGAGAGAGTTTAGGGCTTGGCAGCGGCTCCGTATCGTAAAATGCGATGAATCCTTCTCTCTGATTTTTTCTCCCCGAAAACGAATATATGGAGTTGGAGTTGAGGTTGGTGGAGCACCAGGGGGCCCACGAGGCAGGGGGCACGCCCAGGGGGGTAGGCGCGCCTCCCACCCTCGTGGACAGGGTGTGGGCCCCCTGGCCTTGATTCTTTCGCCAGTGTTTTTATTAATTCCAAAAATATTCTCCGTGAAGTTTCAGGTCATTCCGAGAAGTTTTATTTCTGTACAAAAATAACACCATGGCAATTCTGCTGAAAACAACGTCAGTCCGGGTTAGTTCCATTCAAATCATGCAAGTTAGAGTCCAAAACAAGGGCAAAAGTGTTTGGAAAAGTAGATACGATGGAGACATATCAACTCCCCCAAGCTTAAACCTTTGCTTGTCCTCAAGCAGTCCAGTTGACAAACTGAAAGTGATAAAGAAATTTTTTTACAAACTCTGTTTGCTCTTGTTGTTGCAAATATGTAAAGCCAGCATTCAAGTTTTCAGCAAAGATTATGAACTAACCATATTCACAATAACATTTAGGCCTCATGTTTACTCATATTAATGGCATAATCAACTAGCGAGCAATAATAATAAATCTCGGATGACAACACTTTCTCAAAACAATCATAATATGATATAACAGGATGGTATCTCGCTAGCCCTTTCTGAGACCGCAAAACATAAATGCAGAGCACCTATGAAGATCAAGGACTTACTAGACATTGTAATTCATGGTAAAAGAGATCCAATCATAGTCATACCCAATATAAAATAATAATAATGGATGCAAATGACAGCGGTGCTCTCCAACTGGTGCTTTTTAATAAGAGGGTGAAGACTCAACATAAAAGTAAATAGATAGACCCTTCGCAGAGGGAAGCAGGGATTTGTAGAGGTGCCAGAGCTCGATTTTGAAATAGAGATGAATAATATTTTGAGTGGCATACTTTCATTGTCAACATAACAACCGAGAGACCTCGATATCTTCCATGCTACACACATTATAGGCGGTTCCCAAACAGAATGGTAAAGTTTATACTCCCCCTCCACCAACAAGCATCAATCCATGGCTTGCTCGAAACAACGAGTACCTCCAACTAACAAGAGTCCCGGGGGAGTTTTGTTTGCAATTATTTTGATTTGATTTGCATAAAGCATGGGACTGGGCATCCCGGTGACCAACCATTTTCTCGTGAGTGAGGAGCAGAGTCCACTCCTCTTGAGACTAACCCGCCTAGCATGGAAGATACAGACATCCCTAGTTGATACATGAGCTATTCGAGCATACAAAACAGAATTTCATTTGAAGGTTTAGAGTTTGGCACATACAAATTTACTTGGAACGGCAGGTAGATACCGTATATAGGAAGGTATGGTGGACTCATATGGAATAACTTCGGGGTTTATGGAAGTGGATGCACAAGCAGTATTCCCGCTTAGTACAAGTGAAGGCTACAAACGACTGGGAAGCGACCAGCTAGAGAGCGATAACAGTCATGAACATGCATTAAAATTAATGAACATTGAGTGCAAGCATTAGTAGGATATAATCCACCATGAACATAAATATCGTGAAGGCTATGTTGATTTGTTTCAACTACATGTGTGAACATGTGCCAAGTCAAGTCACTCGAATCATTCAAAGGAGGATACCACCCTATCATACCACATCACAACCAGTTTAATAGCATGTTGGCACGCAAGGTAAAACATTATAAGCCCCTAGCTAATTAAGCATGGCATATGCAACTATAATCTCTAATTGTCATTGCAAACATGTTTATTCATAATAGGCTGAATCAGGAACGATGAGCTAATCATATTTACAAAAACAAGAGAGGTCGAGTTCATACCAACTTCTCTCATCTCAATCAGTCCATCGTATATCGTCATTATTGCCTTTCACTTGCACGACCGAACAGTGTGTATAATAATAATAGTGCATGTGCATTGGACTAAGCTGGAATCTGCACACATTTAATACAAGGGAGAAGACAAGGTAATATGGGCTCTTTGTTAAATCAACAATAATGCATATAAGAGCCACTTCAACCTTTTCACTATGGTCTTCTCCTCTCGACCCCCAAAGAACAAGAAAAGAAATAAAACTATTTACACGGGAAAGCTCCCAACAAGCAAAAGAAGAATGAGAAATCTTTTTGGGTTTTCTTTTAATTATTACTACTACGGGCATGGAAAGTAAACTATCTAAAAGCTACAACTATCTTTTGTTTTTCTTAAGGTTATTCAAACACACAAGAAGAAAGCGAGAAAAAGAAAATAATTAGCATGGATAGAACAGTTAAAAAGTATGAGCACCGAAAAGTATAATGAGTGTGTGAACATGAATGTAATGTCGGTGAGAAATACGTACTCCCCCAAGCTTAGACCTAAGTTAGTCTAAGCCCATGGATCAAAGTTGTAGTTGGGGTCATACTGAGAAGGAGCCTCGGGGTGCCACTGGTTGGCAATCTCCTCCGGATCCCACTGGTAAACAGACTGACGTGGAGGATCAAGTTGTGGTTCCAGCTCTGGCTCTGTAGCTGGTGTGGGGTTCTGGTAGGCATTAAATGCCTCCGGCTAAACAAGATACTTGCCTGAAGATAAGTTAAACAAAGAAGGAGCAGACAAAGTAATAGTCCCAGGGTGATTTTTATCAAATATCAGTCTGTAGTTAAGCATCTTTTTCTTATTTTTAACAATAAAGTCATGTGCTACCATACTCTTATAGTCTAGAAAAATAGGAGGTAAAAACTTTTCTTCTTTCTCATAATGCCTAATAGGTATGTTAAAGTGTGCAGCAAGGCGCGAGGCGAAGATACCTCCCAAAATGGGACCCTTCGTGCGGTTCAGATTTAACCGTTTGGCAACGATAGCGCCCAGACTAAAAGTGTCATCACGAAACAAGGCATGGCCCAAAATAACAATATTAGGGGTACTAAGGTTTCCATAGTTTCCGCGACCAATTAAACATCTACTAGCAAATATCGCAAAGTAACGCATAACCAGTAAATGTATGCTAGTAATTCTTGCATCCGAAACTTTCCTTGTTTCCCCTACATCAATCATATCAATAAACCCTTCCACATCACTATGATGTGGTTCTTCTATGCAGCCTGTAAAGGGTATCTTACAGACGGACATAAATCAAAAAGGGACATCTCCTTATACTCATCATATAAATAAAAATCCACCGAAGATGGTGATCTCTTAGCATGGACATGAAAATTTTGCACAAAAATATTAGTGAGTAGGAGATACTGTTCACGCTGGTCGCGGATGAAGTCGGTGAGGCCCGCATTCTTAGCCAAAGAATAGAAATTATCATGAATCCCGGCTGCTGTCATGAACTTATCACAAGGCCATTCACACGGCCGAACCTCCGCGGTGCGAGGGAGATTATACTTGGGCCTCTTATCCTCTTCACTTTGCTTATCCTTCGAGCTTCGGCTCGAAGAGCCCCTCAAAAATCTCTTCATCAATTTCTAAAAATTTCTGAAATTTTTAGTAACTCAAAATAAAAGTCAACCAAACTCAACAAAATTGATAGCAACTACTCCCACAAGTGCCTAGAAGCTATATCATGCATTAGAACTACTTGGGACCATATAAATTTGACATGCAAGATCAAGAACAGGGTCACCTAGGCAGCAACAATTTGCAATGAATAAAGCACTAGAACAAAAACTAATTGGACCATTGGAGGAGTCACATACCGAAGAACAATCCCCCAAAGCAGTTTTGTGAGTGGAGCTTTGAGCAAGGAGATCAAAAATCGCAGCAGGATGAGCTAGAACTCGTGCTTGAGCTGGTTGGTGATTTTTTTGGGAGGAAGAAGGAGTGTGTGGTGGCTGGAATAAGTGGAGGGGGGCCACCAGGGGCCCATGAGGCAGGGGGCGCGCCCAGGGGGGTGGGCGCGCCCTGGACCCTCATGGCCAGGTGCTTGCTCCCCCTGATGTGTTCTCAGTGCCAGATATTCTCAGATATTCCAGAAAAAATCATATTTCATTTTCAGGCATTTGGAGAACTTTTATTTTCGGGGTATTTTTTATTGCACGGATAATTCAGAAAACAGACAGAATATACTATTTTTGCTTTATTTAATCTAAATAACAGAAAGGAAAAGGAGGGTACATAAGGTTGTGCTTTCTAACTTCATCCATCTCATGCTTATCAAAAGGAATCCACTAACAAGGTTGATCAAGTCTTGTTAACAAACTCATTCCGAATCGCATGAAACCAGAGAATTTTCGAATAGCACTAGGTTACCTCAACGGGGATATGGACATCCCCAACAATAAGAATATCATATTTCTTTTTGACAGTAGGAAGAGGAAATTCAAAACCTCCAATAACAATTGATGGATTTTTTCCAATAGAGTTTATACTGTGGACTTGAGGTTGTTTCCTCGGAAAGTGTACCGTGTGCTCATTTCCATTAACATGAAAAGTGACATTGCCTTTGTTGCAATCAATAACAGCCCCTGCAGTATTCAAAAAGGGCCTACCAAGGATAATCGACAAACTATCATCCTCGGGAATATCAAGAATAACAAAGTCCGTTAAAATAGTAATGTTTGCAACCACAACAGGCACATCCTCACAAATACCGACAGGTATAGCAGTTGATTTATCAGCCATTTGCAAAGATATTTCAGTAGGTGTCAACTTATTCAAATCAAGTCTACGATATAAAGAGAGAGGCATAACACTAACACCGGCTCCAAGATCACATAAAGCAGTTCTAACATAGTTTCTTTTAATGGAGCATGGTATAGTTGGTACTCCTAGATCTCCAAGTTTCTTTGGTATTCCACCTTTAAAAGTATAATTAGCAAGCATGGTGGAAATTTCAGCTTCCGTTATCTTTCTTTTATTAGTAACAATATCCTTCATGTACTTAGCATAAGGATTCATTTTAAGCATATCAGTCAAACGCATATGCAAAAAGATAGGTCTAATCATTTCAGCAAAGCGCTCAAAATCCTCATCATCCTTTTTCTTGGATGGTTTAGGAGGAAAAGGCATGGGTTTCTGAACCCATGGTTCTCTTTCTTTACCGTGCTTCCTAGCAACGAAGTCCCTCTTATCATAACGTTGATTCTTTGATTGTGGGTTATCAAGATCAACAGCAGGTTCAATCTCTACATTCTTGTCATTGCTAGGTTGAGCATCAACATGAACATCTCATTAACATTATCGCTAGGTTCATGTTCATTACCAGATTGTGTTTCAGCATCAGAAATAGAAATATCATTGGGATTCTCAGGTGTGTCAACAACAGGTTCACTAGAAGAATGCAAAGTCCTATCATTTTTCTTTTTCTTCCTTTTAGAAGGACTAGGTGTATCAACAATAGTTCTCTGAGAATCTTTCTCAATTCTCTTAGGGTGGCCCTCAGGATACAAAGGTTCCTGAGTCATTTTACCCCCTCTAGTTGCAACTCTAACAACAAAGTCATTTTCTTATAATTTAACTCATTGAGCAAATCATTCTGAGCTTTAAGCACTTGTTCTACTTGAGTGGTGACCATAGAAGCATGTTTACTAATGTGTTTAAGTTCACCTTTAACGCTAGACATATAATCACTCAAGTGTTCAATCATATAAGCATTGCATTTCAATTGTCTACCAAAATAAGCATTGAAGTTTTCTTATTTAACAATAAAATTGTCAAACTCATCTAAGCATTGGCTAGCAGACTTATAACGAGGAATATCACCTTCATCAAATATATAGAGAGAAATTACCTTTACTACCTGTGTCGGGTTATCCAGACCATGTATTTCTTCAACAGGCGGTAAATTAAGACCATGTATTTCTTCAATAGGAGGTAAATTCTTAACATCTTCAGCTTTAATACCCTTTTCTTTCATAGATTTCTTTGCCTCTTGCATATCTTCAGGACAGAGAAATAGAATACCCCTTTTCTTTGGAGTTGGCTTAGGAGTTGGTTCAGGAAGTGCCCAATTATTTTCATTAGTCAACATATTATTCAGTAGCAATTCAGCTTGATCAACAGTTCTTTCCCTAAAAACACAACCAACACAACTATCCAGGTGGTCGCTGGAAGAATCGGTTCGTCCATTATAAAAGATATCAAGTATTTCATTTTTCTTGAGAGGATGATCAGGCAAAGCATTAAGTAATTGGAGAAGCCCCCCCTAAGCTTGTGGGAGACTCTCTTCTTCAATTTGCACAAAATTATATATTTCCCTTAAAGCAACTTGTTTCTTATGAGCGGGGAAATATTTAGCAGAGAAGTAGTAAACCATATCCTGGGGACTACGCACACAACCAGGATCAAGAGAATCAAACCATATCTTAGCCTCACCCTTTAATGAGAACGGAAATAATTTAAGGATATAGTAGTAGCGAGTTTTCTCATCATTAGTGAACAAGCTGGCTATATCATTTAATTTAGTAAGATGTGCCACAACAATTTCAGATTCATAGCCATAGAAAGGATCAGATTCAACCAAAGTAATTATCTCAGTATCAACAGAGAAATCATAATCCTTATCAGTAACACAGATAGGTGAAGTAGCAAAAGTGTTTGGAAAAGTAGATACAATGGAGACGTATCAACTCCCCCAGGCTTAAACCTTTGCTTGTCCTCAAGCAATTCAGTTGACAAACTGAAAGTGATAAAGAAAAACTTTTACAAACTCTGTTTGCTCTTGTTGTTGTAAATATGTAAAGCCAGCATTCAAGTTTTCAATAAAGATTATGAATTAACCATATTCACAATAACATTTAGGTCTCATGTTTACTCATATCAATGTCATAATCAACTAACGAGCAATAATAATAAATCTCGGATGACAACACTGTCTCAAAACAATCATAATATGATATAACAAGATGGTATCTCGCTAGCCCTTTCTGAGACCGCAAAACATAAATGCAGAGCACCTCTGAAGATCAAGGACTGGCTAAACATTGTAATTCATGGTAAAAGAGATCCAATCATAGTCATACTCAATATAAATTAATAGTAATGGATGCAAATGACAGCGGTGCTCTCCAACTAGTGCTTTTTAATAAGAGGATGATGACTCAACATAGAAGTAAATAGATAGGCCCTTCGCAGAGGGAAGCAGGGATTTGTAGAGGTGCTAGAGCTCGGTTTTGGAAATAGAGATAAATAATATTTTGAGTGGCATACTTTCATTGTCAACATAACAACCAAGAGATCTTGATATCTTCCACGCTACACACATTATAGGCGGTTCCCAAGCAGAATGGTAAAGTTTATACTCCCCCACCACCAACAGGCATCAATCCATGGCTTGCCCGAAACAATGGGTGCCTCCAACTAACAACAATCCTGGTGGAGTTTTGTTTGCAATTATTTTGATTTGGTTTGAGCATGGGACTGGGCATCCCGGTGACCATCCATTTTCTTGTGAGTGAGGAGCGGAGTCCACTCCTCCTGAGAATAACCCGCCTAGCATGGAAGATACAGACAACCCTAGTTGATACATGAGCTATTCGAGCATACAAAACAAAATTTCATTTGAAGGTTTAAAGTTTGGCATATACAAATTTACTTGGAATGGCAGGTAGATACCGCATATAGGAAGGTATGGTGGACTCATATGGAATAACTTTGGGGTTTATGGAAGTGGATGCACAAGTTGTATTCCTGCTTAGTACTATTGAAGGCTAGAAAAAAAGACTGGGAAGCGACCAACTAGAGAGCGACAACAGTCATGAACATGCATTAAAATTAATCAACACTGAGTGCAAGCATGAGTAGGATATAATTCACCTTGAACATAAATAACGTGGAGGCTATGTTGATTTTGTTTCAACTACATGTGTGAACATGTGCCAAGTCAAGCCACTCAAATCGTTCAAAGGACGATACCACCCTATCATACCACATCACAACCATTTTAATAGCATGTTGGCACGCAAGGTAAACCATTATAAACTCCTACCTAATTAAGCTTGGCATGAGCAACTATAATCTCTAATTGTCATTGCTAACATGTTTCATTCATAATAGGCTGAATCAGGAACGATGAACTAATCATATTTACAAAAACAAGAGAGGTCGAGTTCATACCAGCTTCTCTCATCTCAATGAGTCCATCGTATATCGTTATTATTGCCTTTCACTTGCACAACCGAACGATGTGGATAATAATAATAGTGCACGTGCATTGGACTAAGCTGGAATCTGCAAGCATTTAATTCAAGGGAGAAGACAAGGTAATATGGGCTCCTGGCTAATTCAACAATAATGCATATAAGAGCCACTTCAAGATTTTCATTATGGTCTTCTCCTCTCGACCCCCAAAGAAAAGAAAGGAAATAAAACTATTTACATGGGAAAGCTCCCAACAAGCAAAAGAAGAACGAGAAATCTTTTTGGGATTTCTTTTAATTACTACTACTACAGACATGGAAAGTAAACTAGCTAAAAGCTACAACTAATTATTTTGGTTTTTCTTAAGGTTTTTCAAGCACACAAGAAGAAAGCAAGAAAAAGGAAAATAAACTAGCATGGATAGTACAATGAAAAAGTATGAGCACCGACAACTAGAATGAGTGTGTGAACATGAATGTAATGTCGGTGAGAAATACGTATTCTCCTAAGCTTAGGCTTTTGGCCTAAGTTGGTCTATGCCCACGGATGGCCTGGCGGATATCCAAAGTTGTAGCTGGGGTCGTACTGAGATGCAGCAGCTACTGCCTCAAGAGCTGCAGCTTGGAGGCGAGATGCCTCCGTCCTCCTCTCGTACTCGTTCGCCTCCTCCCTGGTTATAACATATCTCCTTTTTGCCTGAAAGTCAAAGAAAGTAGGAGCAGGGAGAGTAATATGGACAGCACGACGTCTGTCAAAGATTAGTCGGTACTGGAGAGACTGTTCATTCCTCTCAACAAACTGATGACGAACCATAGCATTAAAATCTAGATAAGCGGGAGGCAAATCCATATCATTTTCACGAATGGGTACCTCAAGAAAATTAGCTAAACGGGTTGCATAAATTCCACCAAACAAATCTCCGCTAATACTGTTATGATGCAACCTTCGTGCAACAATAGCTCCCAAGTTATATTGTTTATCTCCTAATACAGCACTCTTGAAACACTAAGATCGGGAACGCACATGTGACATGCCTCGTCCTTACCGTTAATGCATCTACCTATAAAGAGAGCAAAATAATGTATTGCACGAAAATGAATACTCCCTATGGTAGCTTGCCTGATTTCCCTAGATTCCCCAACAGTTATACTAGCAAGAAAGTCTTTATATTCAGATTTGCGAGGTTCACTAGCATTACCCCACTTCGGGAGTTTACAAGCAGTATTAAAATCCTCTAAATCCATGGTATAAGATTGATCACAAAGATAAAACAGGACCATGTGAGAATTGCGTGATGATGTAAATTTAAACCTTCTCACAAAGGAGTCAGTTAGGTTGTATTGTTGGGGGCACTTATCTGACATGAAGCCCTCGAGTTCAGCATTACGCACATACGCGTCAAATTCCTCCTTAATGCCTGCTCGGACCATAAAATCTTTTGACGGCCATTCACAAGGCCGCACTTGAGCTTCTCTTGGTAGTTCATAGCGCTCACGTATCACGAGCCTTGGTGCTTCCTTCCTTGAAGAACCACCTTGGTACTATTTCCTAAACATATTTCTTCCTCTGAAAAATTTCTGAAGTTTTTAGTAACTTAAAATGAAAGTGAACCAAACTCAACAAAATTGATAGCAACTACTCCCATAAAAGGGTTGTGAACGCTGTTGAGCCGGCGGTTCCACGTTACTTGCGATGTTCTGAGCAACCTATTGTGTGGAGTAGGGAGGATCACCCTCCCCGGGTTGATAATCCGGGTCACCTGGCTTTGGTGGTGGCTCCTCAGGTTGGAGGGTATAAATTCACTAAGGTGCTCATGGACGGGGGCAGCAGCATCAACATCCTCTATTATGAGACCTTCCGTCGTATGGGATTAACCGATAAAAACCTCAGCCAGTCCAATACTGTTTTCCACGGCGTGGTGCCTGGTAAGTCGGCGTATCCAGTTGGTAAGATTGAGCTGGAAGTAGCCTTTGGAGATGAGTACAACTCCAGGGCGGAAAAACTGACTTTTGAGGTGGTCAAGATCAGAAGCCCGTACCATGCTCTATTTGGGCGGCCGGCTTACGCCAAGTTCATGGCACGGCCGTGTTATGTATACTTGCAGCTCAAGATGCCGGGTCACAACGGGACCATTACGGTTCACGGCAGCCGAAAAGTAGCTTGGGAGTGCGAGGAAGGTGACGCTGCTTACGCTGAATCTGTTTATGCGGCAGAGGAGTTGAAGTTTTATAAGGATAATGTTGACCCGGCCGATATGACGTCTCTGAAAAAGCCAACCACGGAGCATGAGCCGGTAATGAAATTTAAGTCGGCCGATGAGACTAAGCTTGTTGACTTTGTTCCAGGTGACTCATCTAAGCAGTTCAGCATCAGCGCCAATCTGGATCCTAAATAGGAAGGCGCGCTCATCGAGTTCATCTGTGAGAACCGGGACATCTTTGCATGGAAACCTTCTGACATGCCGGGTGTACCGAGAGAGCTCGCGGAGCACACTCTTAATATTGATCCAAAATTTAAGCCAGTCGGGCAATTCCTCCGTCGGTTTAATGAGGAGAGGCGGAAGGCCATTGGTGAGGAAGTAGCTCGGCTCTTGGCGGCCGGGTTCATTGTGGAAGTCTTTCATCCAGAATGGTTAGCTAACCCGGTGCTCGTACTCAAAAAGAACGGCACCTGGCGTATGTGTGTGGATTATACGGATTTAAACAAGGCTTGTCCGGCTGATCCTTTTGCCCTCCCTCGTATTGATCAAATTATTGATGCTACGGCGGGTTGTGAGCGTTTGAGTTTTTTGGATGCGTACTCTGGTTACCATCAGATCAAAATGGCTGTTAAGGACCAAGAGAAGACGGCGTTCATTACTCCCTTTGGAGCTTTCTGTTATGTGTCTATGCCTTTTGGGCTCAAGAGTGCACAGGCGACTTACCAGCGTTGCGTGCAGAATTGTCTTCATAATCAGATTGGGCGCAACGTTCATGCCTATGTGGATGATATTGTGGTCAAATCCAGAGAGAAGGAGACCTTGATAGATGATCTGAGAGAGACCTTTGATAATCTCCGGGTTTAAAAGATGATGCTTAAGCCGGCCAAGTGTGTTTTTGGTGTTCCTGCAGGCAAGCTCTTGGGTTTTCTGGTTTCTCACAGAGGCATTGAAGCTAACCCGGAGAAGATCAAGGCAATCACCTCTCTGGCTCAACCCCCTTTGGGGAACCAACGTGGATTGTTTTCGAATCAACGTCGTTAAACAACTCTCAAGATCATTTGGGGGCTTCCTGTTCAAACATATGTCGTATTCGAACCAAAGAGAACATAGCTGTCGATACCCTCTTGATTGGCAACGCCAAACCCACTGGGGGCTATATGATCGTATTCGAATCTTAGCTTAACCCCTTTGGGACGGTTCTCAGGTCGTATTCGAATCAGAAGCCTCCAAATTTTTGAAGTCTCTTTGTTGCAAACAAGTTCTTTTGATTATATCTAAAGTGTTCAAGGCTGGTTTCTACTCCACCGGCTTAACTTTGGTCAATAAAGTTGATCGCACATGATAAGCATCATATTACATAGTGGGGTTTTTACTCATTATTCGGATCACATAAACCGGAGGTGTACTTGAAGGATCACAGGTATGCTGTTATGGTTGTCTCAAGGATATAATGGAGGACCGGTTTGTTATGATTCCGGGTTATATGTAAAGTGTATGACTCTCCATGCGGTAAGCTTCCAAGGGACTTGTGATTTGTTTTTCTATGTAGGACAATTAAAGACAACTCTTTAAACATAAGGAAAACAGAGGATCAAGCATAACCCGGAAGAATATAAAAGGGCAGCTTAAACAATGTTGAGCGCTACACACGTGCGCGATGGCACGACAAAATTAAGTGTTTGTCCTACTCTATTACATGACTCCCCGAGTCCAAAAGGTGAGGCATCATCTTTTAAGACATAACCATGAGCCGCATGCGAGATCAAGGGCGTTGTTGGCCTGACGTTTCCGGGTCATCCCTCTCCGCTCCTCCGGCTGTTTCCATGACCTGGAAGGTTGATGATTTCCAGTTGTCGGGTGGTTGGTACGACATATGCCAACGGGTGGCTTATCATTGTGGGTGCCAATAAGACATCGCCGGTGCCTGGAAACGGGATGAGGCGAAGACATGCACGCCGGCGGATCTTACCCAGGTTCGGGGCTCTCCGAGGAGATAACACCCCTAGTCCTGCTCTGCGGGGTCTCCGCATGATCACTAGATCAGGAAAGGTAGCTACAATCGCTCCTAGAGCTGTTGGGTTCAAGGGAGAAGAAGAACAAGGCTAGCTCTCACTTCTCTCTATCTATGGTGTGTGTGCTATGCTCAGAAGCCAACCCTTTGCATGGGTGCCCCGGGGGGTTTATATAGGCCTACCCCCCGGGGGTACAATTGTAATCCGGCTGGACTCTGGTCCCAGCCGTCAGTGTCTACGCTCGCCGGCTTCTCCGCCGGCTATTGGGGCCCGCCGACTGGTGGGTCCCGCCGGCTGCCGGCCTCTTGGCCGACAGGCCGGCCCCACCGCCTAGGGTCTTGTCGGCGGCTGCTTACTGTTGCCTCGCCCCTGATGACGAGGGCTCCGTCGAGGTAAGCGTGGCTACAGTGGGCCGCCTCGGGGGCTCTCACTGTTGCCTTACCTCATCTTGTCTCCTTAATGGGGCGCATGCTTCGAGGGAGGGGGTAGCCGGCTTCTGGGGGCCGGCTATGCCCTTGGCCGACTGGGGGAGGTCGGGCCGCCTCCGCGCTTCTCTCTGGCCGGGGGGACCCGCCGCCCGTGGGCCATATGGGAGTCTGTCGTGGATGACGTTGAGGCTGGCATGGCTACAGTGCCGAGCCGAACGGGAGACGGCCGTCCTGTACAGCCTCCTGTGGCCATGCCTGCCTCGGGCTTCGAGGGTAGTGGGCCGCACTGTGGCCACACCCCGTCTTGTCACCGTTATGTGGGTGTAGCTTTGGTGGTTGTGGTCTCGGCCGGCTTCTTGGAGTCGGCGCTCTTCGAGGCCGGCTTCCTGGAGTCGGCCACCCCGCGGATATTCCGGGGGGGAGGTTGTTGAGGCTGGGCCGCCTTCCATGAGTCGGTTTCAGAGGTGGCCGGCCAAGGGAGGTGGTCCAATGCTCGGAGTGCTTGAAGGCCCAAAGGCCTGATAATTTTTTAGAAGAACCAGGGGCAGTCGGTTAGGCTACCCGTGGCCATTTACTCCGACAGTAATCCCCGAAGCTGGTTGGGCTTCGAGGTTGAGTAGGAGTCGAGAAGCTCGGTCAGCTTCCTATCTTGACAAGTCGGCAGTTGGGAGCCGGCTTTGGTTGGGCGCGCCGCCTTGGTCGAAAACTCCGGAGTCGGAGGGCGGGAACTCGCCAGTGCGTGCATCGGGCCGCGGGCCGGCCTCTTGCCGCCTGCGAACCACGTGGCCCCTCTTGGCCGGAAAGCCTGCCAGCCCACGCGCGCGACGGGACGTCGCCGCAGGGCGGGGGCCTGCCATGTCCACGCCCGGGCCCAGGCGCGGATTCTCTGCATCCCAAAACCGTCCGCACGTCTCCTTGCGGCAGTTTCGGCTCGCCTTTAGGGCGTAATAATCGCGAGGCGTGGGGGGAGTGGGTGCAGTTAATCCCACGTCTCCCCCCACGTCCGGCCTCCCCGGCCTCACCTCGCGAGGCTATAAGTAGGGGGAGAGGGAGAGCGGCAGGCTCTCGCACGCTCCTCCTCCTTCCACCGTCTTCTTCTTCTTGCCGTTTCTTGCGACAGCGCCTCGCCGCCGCGCTCTTCCACTACTCGCTCCTCCGCCGCCGCACTTGTTTTCACCATGCCTCCCGCCATGGAGCAATATGGCGGGGATTGGGACGGCTCCAATGTCCACGAAGATCACATAGAGTTCCTCCGCCAGACGCGGCGGCTGCCCGGCGCGGACAAGGTGGAGGTCCGTCTCGCACCGGCGAGGGAAATTTCGCCGGAGCCACGGGAGGGCGAGCGGGTGGTCTTTCGCTCGCATTTCTTGCGCGGCATCGGCCTGCCAGTGAGCGCCTTCTTCCGCTCCTGGCTCGATTTCTACCAGCTCCAGCCGCACCACCTCACCCCAAACGCGGTGGTGCTGCTGTCTGCCTTCGTCACCCTGTGCGAAGGCTACCTCGGTGTCCTCCCTACCCTCGAGCTCTGGGGGGAGTTCTTCCAGTCCAAGCTGGGCACGCGCATGCAGGGCGTGCCGGCTCAGACTGGCGCCTTCATCGCATCGCGGAGGTCGGTCGCCGACAACCCCTTCCCCGTCATCACGCTGATCCAATCGGTGAAGAAGTGGCAAAAGTCGTACTTCTACATGCGGAACATCGCCCCACGGGGCAACTACATCAACCTGCCGGCTTACGTAGCCGGCCCACCGGCGGGCAGGCGGCCCCAGTGGTCCTTCCGGGCCGTGACTCTGACGCCGGCTGGGTCCGCAGCCGTCGCCCGAGTGCGAGTGATGACCCAGTCGGAGGGCCTGACTGGGCCCGACCTTCTGGCCGCCTTCGTCACGCGCCGGGTACTTCCGCTCCAGAGCCGTCCTCATCTGATCTGTCAGATGAGCGGCCAGCTCGATCCGAGCCGGATGTGCACCAAGGACATGCCGCACGAGGAGGTCGCCTATATGGTGAACTACCTCGCGAACTGCAAACTCTCCGAAGAGTGGCAGTTCGGCAAGGAGCCATACAGCCGAGCCAATCCACCGCCCACGGTATGTTCTCCTTGTCTCTTCTTTTTCTTTTAATTTTGTTGCCGAGTTCCTCTTGGCCGACTCTAACTTAGTCGGCTTGTTTTTCAACAGAGCCCTCTTCTTCGGCCGGCCGGCGGGTCAGACGCGGAGCGTCGATTCGTCCCCGACCGGACAGAACACGATCTGGAGGACCCCGACTTGGGGGCGGCCTCTCTGGACGACAACATCGAGCCGGGTGGAGGCCAAGCCGGCGGCGAAGCAGGCGGCTCCAGGCTCGGACTCAACTTCGACGACTGGCCGGACGACGATGAGGCCGAAGTCGCCCCGCGCCGCCGGCCGGCATCCGGACGCGGCGCAAGTTCCTCCGCTGCACCGCCTGCTCGGGGCGGAGGGCAGAAGCGTCGCGCCGCCCAGGGTCTGTTCGGCAGTCGGACGAAGAAGCCCAGGGGCGGGGCGGCAGCAACCAGGCGGGAGGAGGCGGCCGTGAAGGCCGCTCGCTTCCGCAAGACGGTGAAGCAACCGCAGACCGTGTCGGCGTAAGTTTGAATTCTTTTGTATACTCTTTTTCTTTCTTTTCTCTGGTGGTTCCTGAACCCTTGTCTTTTTCTCCAAACGACCAGAGCTCCGTTGTCGCTTGAGCGGGCGGCTGCCGCTTCCGTCGTCGAGTCGCCGAGGGGGTCTGGGAGCACCACTCGCCGCGTGGACCCCCGTGCCGACCTTCAAGAAGCAACAGAACGGAACGCGCGGGAGGTGCGGGAGGAACAGGAGGCGCGAGAGGCGGAGGCACGGAGGGCGGCCGCCGCCCAGGCGGCGTGGGAGGAGGAGGCGGCGAAGTCGCTCGCCGACGCCGCAGCCAGGGTCCAAGCGGAGGCTGTAGCTGCAGCAACGGCGGGGGAGGTCTTGATGGTCACCCCGCTGCGCGTCGTAGCGCCTGGGGACATGGAGCCCTCGCCAGAAGGGGCCAGCGGCGACCAGCCAGGACTTGAGAGGGACGACGACGTCATCGTCCTGGAGAGGGCGCCGGTGCCGACCCCGCCAACTGGGGCGGCTCAAGGCGGCAGGCCTGATCCGCTGCCTGCGCAGTCGGCGGGGGGCGAGCCGGTCGCGAGGACTGAGATGGCGGTCCGGATGACCCCGAGTCGTCGTGCGGGGAAAGCTGTGTCGGAGCCACAGAAGGCCGCGTCGGAGCCGCAGCCGGCCGTGGGCTCCAGCTCGTCGGCCCAAGATGCGGAGGCGGCCAGCGCTACCTCGGGGTGGACGCCAGGCGGAGGGACGACCGTGATGAACGTGGCCGCGCAGGACGTCCGGACCCGGCTCTAGGGCCAGGCTATGGCGCTAAGGCAGTTCACCGACGAGTTCCTTGCGACGCGGGCGGCTATCTGGGTTAGTCTTCCCATCTTGCTTCTTCTTGATTTTGATTTCTTCTTGATCTTGATTTCTTCCGTGGGGGCGCGTCAGCGCACCCACTGGGTGTAGTCCCCGAGTTCTGAGTCGGCTGCTGAGCAGGCGGCTTGGAACTTCTTCGTGGATTTGTCTTTGCTATTCTTGTTCTTACTTCGATCTTCTGTCTATCTTGCAGGACTACCACAATCTTCGTGCGCCCGCCTTCAACTCCCAGGCTCGGGAGCTGACCCAGAAGACCGCCGACCTTACTGAGAGCCGAGGTACGTTCTTTGTTCTTTATCTCATGTGGGGGTGCGTCAGCGCACCCACTGGGTGTAGTCCCCGAGATTCAGGCCGACTGCTGAGCAGTCGGGTCGGATCTTCCTTGACGACTTCCTCTTACTGTTCTTTCTTTTTCTGCCGTCTCTGCAGCGGCCAACGCCAGTCTGAGGACACAGCTGGGGGAGTCTCAGACTGCCCTTCGTACCAAGGATGCCGAGCTCGCCGCCTTGGTGCAGGAACGCGACCGCGTGGCCAAGAAGTTGGCCGACCAGGAGGAAGGCCACAAGGCGGCTCTGAAGGCGGTGCAGGACCGCGAAGCCGCCCTCCAGGCCGAGTACGAGACGGAGGCGGCTGGCTGGGCTGAGGCCAGGCAAACTCTGATCTCTGGCTATGGTCAGATCGAAGATCTGGTTGACGGTAAGCCGCCTACCTCTTCGTCCTTTCTTGCCATCTGCCACTTTTGGCTCGTTTTCTGACTTGGTGCTCTTTTCTTCTTCTCTTCTTCCTTCTTGCGCAGAATATTTCCCTGGCTATTCTACCGCCGCCAACCAGACCATCGAGGCCCGCCACCAGGCGCGGAGGCAGGCTGGCTTCGAGATTTCGCCAACCGCCGGCCGTTCGCTGGAGGAGCAGCTCTTGGCGATCCAGGCCCGCATCCAGCCGGCTCACCGACTACTCCGCCGGCTTCAACGTGCCGGGGCGCAAGTCTTGGCCGCCCTCTGGCCCGGCCAAGTGGTTCCTCGCACCCCCAGTCAGACTGCTGACTGGCTGGAGGTGGCAGTCTGCCGCTTCGAAGCCTGGAAGGCCTCGGCGGCTCGCTCCGGCGCTAGGCGGGCGCTGGAGTTCGTCAAGGCCTGGTATCCCGGCCTGAGCCTGGATCAGCTGGCTACCTGGCGGCAGCAAGCCGACACGGAGCTGGAGCCGGCGCGGCCGGCTATCATCCGGCGGGCTTCGGCGATCGCCGACTACACCGACACCAGCGTCTTCGCCCCCGAGGTAGACGACAACGGTGTCGCCCAGCCGGAGGAGTGGTTCGGGCTGAACCCGGCGGACGGTGAAGACTCGGTGGAGGAGATCGACTCCAGCGACGAGGGCGAAGAGGAGGAGGAGGAGGGTGAAGACGCCGAGCTGGCTGGTGGAGCAGCCGACCAGCCTCAGCCTGACCGCGCCTCCAGCACCACGTCACGCGCGAGTGCGTCGCCCGCGACTGGTGGTGACCAGGCCGAGTCCCGCTAGGCGGCCACTCCTTCAGCCGGCGATGCCGTCTCCATCGACCAGCTCGGCTTCCACGCTGCGCTCTAGTCTGCCATCCTTTGTTTTCCTGTTTTGTTACTTTTGGAACAATGTTTTGTTAAGTCTGCACAATTCCACCCACTGGGTGTATTCGAACTTATGTCTGTTGCCGGCCTGTTGGGGGCTTTATATGTATATATAACTTATGCATGCATTTGGCCTTTCCTCGTACTTTGCTCTTTATCCTTCCGCTGTTTCCTTTGCCGCCCTCCCTTGGTTGCCGCCTCCCCAGTCCAACAGTTGCTCTGGAATCTGTAGCTGGAGGAGTGCTTGGCCAATTGGGGGGGGGAAGTACTCTAGCTTTGCTGGACTAAAGCTAAGTGTTTAGGAAGCCGGCCAGCCGGCTGTTCTGACAGCCGGCAGGCGTGTTTTGAGGCCGTCTTTTTGCTATATAAGTTCGTTGTTCCTTAGCCGTTTTTCGTGTGGGCATCCTTTCTGCCTTGCCTCTTGCTAGTCGGACAGTCGGTTCTTCGAGCTGCGACTTTCAACAAGAGAGGACTCGGGAGCCGGCACACTACTTTTCTGACTTCAGGTAGAACTTTTAATATAGCTCAAGGCGGCCAGTCCCCGGGCCGACTAGTCGAACCCGGTGCCAGACAAGAAATCAAATGTAATAATACATTCATGGATATGACACTCGTCATTCATAGATAAACAAAGGCAGTCCCCGAGTACTGTTCGGGGGGCCTGTTGGTTCGTACTTAATACAAAAGGGGTAGCATGATACATACTGCTTTCAACTGTAAAATCGTCTCAGGAGGTTCGCGTTCCATGGTCGCTCCGACTCCTTGCCGGAGTCGTCTCTCTTGCGTGCTCTTGGTTTTTGTGCGTCGATCAAGTAGTAGGAGTCGTTGCCGAGTGCCTTGCTGACGACGAAGGGGCCTTCCCAAGGGGCCGAGAGCTTGTGGTGGCCGGCTGTTCGCTGGATCAGCCGGAGCACAAGGTCGCCCTCTTGGAAGGATCTTGGCTTGACCTTGCGGCTGTAGTAGCGGCGCAGCCCTTGCTGGTAGATGGCGGACCGGCTGAGTGCTAACAGCCGGCCTTCTTCCAGTAGGTCGACGCCGTCTTCTCTTGCTTCTTTGGCTTCCTCCTCCGTGTACATGGTGATCCGAGGTGAGTCGAACTCGATGTCTGTTGGGATGACTGCCTCAGCACCGTACACGAGAAAAAATGGAGTAAAGCCGGTTGACTTGTTGGGTGTAGTGCGCAGACTCCAGAGGACAGCCGGCAGCTCATCGAGCCAGCAGCCGGCCGATCGCTCCAGTGGTACAACCAGTCGGGGCTTGATGCCGGAGAGGATGAGTCCATTTGCTCGCTCGACCTGGCCGTTTGACTGCGGGTGGGCAACGGACGCTTAGTCCAGTCGGATGCCCTGCGTCGCACAGAAACGTGCCAGTGCTCCTTTGGCGAAGTTCGTGCCGTTGTCGGTGATGATGCTGTGCGGCACGCCGTACCGAGTAGTGATGTCAGTGATGAATGTCATGGCAGTCGGCCCGTTCAGCTTCTTAATCGGCTTTGCTTCGATCCACTTTGTGAACTTGTCCACGGGGACCAGTAGATGTGTCAAGCCGCCGTGGGCTGTCTTGAAAGGGCCCACCATGTCCAGTCCCCAGACGGCAAAAGGCCAGGTGTGGGGAATGGTCTTGAGTGCAGAAGCCGGCAGGTGTTGCTTGGAACCAAAAACTTGGCATCCTCTGCAGCTCTTGACTATTTCTTTAGCATCCTCCAAGGCAGTCGGCCAGAAGAAACCATGGCGGAAAGCCTTGGCCACAAGTGATCTTGAGGCTGCGTGGTGGCCCCATTCGCCTTGGTGGATGTCTTTGAGGATTGCCACTCCTTTTTCTGGCTCGACACAGCGCTGGAAGACCCCAGTGACGCTGCGCTTCACAAGCTCTCTGTTGATTATTGTATATGCTGCGGCTCGTCGTTGCACCAGTCTTGCTGAGATCTCATCAGCCGGCAGCTCTCTGCTGACTAGGAACTTGAGGATGGGCTGGGCCCATGACGGAGCTGTGACTTCTTCTTCTGTTAATGTAGCCACCATGACTCGGGTGGGTGGGTTGGGTGGCGTGGAATTGGAGTCGGCCACCGCTTCTTGTGTCGTTGCAGTCCCCGGGCCGACTGCTGCAGTCCCCGGGCCGGGTGCGACTATGGTAGTCCCCGGGCCAGTTGTCGAAGTCCCCGTGCCGCCTGCGGGGTTTCTCCAGTCGGATCCGGCTGTATCTGGCGCAGGCGGTACGAAGATGGAATCCGATTCTGGAGATGACTTGATGGACGGCTTGAGGAGGCGCTGGAGGGAGACGCCAGTCGGTATGGCTTGTCGGGTGGAGCCGATGTGTGCTAGGGCATCTGCTTGGTCGTTGTCGGCCCTTGGCACGTGGAGGAACTCGCACCCTTCAAAGTATCTGCTGATCTGCTGGACGAGGAATCGATAGCTCGCCATGTTCGCGTCCTTGGCATCCCAGTCACCAGACGACTGCTGGACCACCAAGTCTGAGTCGCCGTAACACAGGATCCGGCGTATGCCGAGTTCTTTGGCTAGCCGGAGCCCATGTACGAGCGCCTCGTACTCGGCCACGTTGTTGGAGGCGGCGAAGTGGATCTGCAGCGTGTACTTGAGCTTGTCGCCTTTGGGAGAGGTGAGGATGATGCCGGCTCCCAAGCCGGTGCGCATCTTGGACCCGTGAAAGTGCATCCGCCAATGGGTAGAGTCGGGAGCCGGCGGTAGGTACTGGGTCTCGGCCCAGTCGACGAGGAAGTCGGCCAATGCTTGGGGCTTGATGGCGGTGCGGGGTTGGTAGAAGATCGTGTAGGGCGCCAGTGCAATGGCCCATTTAGCCACCCGGCCGGACGCATCCCGGCTGCCTATGATCTCGGCGAGCGGGGCGGTGCACACGACCGTGATGGGGTGCTCTTGGAAGTAGGGCTTCAGTTTCTTGGCAGCGAAGTACACCCCATAGCACATCTTCTGGTAGTGCGGGTAGTTTTGCTTTGAGCTGGATAGCACTTTGCTGAGATAGTACATCGGCCTCTGGACTAGCTGGGCTCGGCCTTCTTCCGGGCGCTGGACCACAACACAGTGCTGACGACTCGGCTAGTCGCGGCGATGTAGAGGAGCATGGGCTCCTTTTCAGTCGGCGCTGCTAGGACAGGCGGAGTGGTCAGCAGTTTCTTCAACTCATGGAAGGCTTGGTCGGCTTGGTCATTCCACTCGAAGGAGCATGGGCTCCTTTTCAGTCGGCGCTGCTAGGACAGGCGGAGTGGTCAGCAGTTTCTTCAACTCATGGAAGGCTTGGTCGGCTTGGTCATTCCACTCGAAGTGAGTGGACTTCTTCATGAGTCGGTACAAGGGGAGAGCCTTCTCTCCTAGTCGGCTGATAAAACGATTCAGGGAGGCTAAGCAGCCGGTGAACTTCTGCACATCTCGCAGCTTGGTGGGAATCTCCATCGTCTCGATGGCCTTGATCTTGACAGGGTTGCATTCGATGCCGCGTTCGGAGACCAGGAAGCCTAGCAGCTGGCCGGCTGGCACTCCGAACACGCACTTCTCGGGGTTGAGCTTGATTTGGAATCGGCACAAGTTGGCGAATGTTTGTTTCAGGTCTTCCAGCAAAGTACCGCGCTTCTCTGTCTTCACCACAATGTCGTCTACATAGACGTGGGCATTTCTGCCGAGTTGTTTCAAGAGGCATTTCTGCATGCAACGCTAAAAAGTAGCACCGGCATTCCTCAAGCCGAATGTCATAGTCAGGTAGCAGAAAGCTCCAAAGGGTGTGATGAAGGCAGTCTTCAGGCGGTCAGCTGGGTCCAACTTGATCTGATGGTAAACTGAGTACGCATCCAAAAAACTTAACAGCTCGCATCCGGCTGTGGAGTCTATCACTTGGTCAATCCGTGGCAGAGCAAACGGATTCTTTGGGCAGGCCTTGTTCAGGCTGGTGTAGTCTATACACATACACCACTTGTTATTCTTCTTCAGAACCAGAACTGGGTTGGCAAGCCATTCTGGAAAGAACACTTCCATGATAAAGCCAGCGGCAAGGAGCGGGGCTATCTCTTCTCCTACGATTCTTCGCTTCTCTTCTGACAGTCGGCGGAGGGGCTGCTTGACCGGCTTCGCATCAGCTCGGACATGTAGCTTGTGCTCGGCGAAATCCTTCGGGACACCCGGCATGTCCTTTGGGGACCATGCAAAAATGTCTCGATTCTCACGGAGGAAGTCGACGAGCTCGCCTTCCTATTTACTGTCCAAGTTCGCCCCAATGACAGCGAACCTCTCCGGGTTCTCCGGGTCCAGGGGTATCTTCTTCGTCTCTTTGGCAGGCTGGAAGGAGCCCTGCGCATCACAATCTTTGGGGTTGGGGGACAGGGCCGGCTGCTTGCCGGCCATGGCCACAACCTGTTCCAACATCTTTTTCTCTTCTGCCACCACGAGGGACTCGGCCAGCCGGCTACTGGCCATGGCGCACTCGATGGACTTCTTGTAGTCGCCGGCTACCGTGATGATCCCCTTCGAGCTCGGCATCTTCATCTTCAGGTAGGCGTAGTGGGGCACAGCCATGAACTTGGCCAGAGCAGGTCGGCCAAGCAGAGCATGATAGGGGCTCTCCAAATCCACCACCTCGAACCAGATCGCTTCTCGGAGAAAATGATCTTTGTCTCCGAAGAGAACATCCATTTTAATCTTGCCGATTGGGGAGCAAGACAAGCCGGGGACGATACCATGGAAGACAGTGCGGCTCGGCATGAGCTGCTTCGCTTTGATGTTCAGCTTATCCATGGTATCGCGGTACAGTATGTTGATACTGCTTCCGCCATCTATCAGGACGCGGGAGAATCGGGCCGCTCGCCTCTCCGTTGCGAGGGTGACATCCAAGACCATTGCATAGGAGCCAGGCGAAGGCATCACCTCTGGGTGGTCGGCCTGGCTCCAGCTGATTGGCTTCTTTGACCAGTGCATGAACTCGGGGGCGCTAGAGGCGACTGCATTAACTTCTTGATGCTGTTGGCGCCGACTGCGCTTGTCGTCGGCTTGACTGGTGAAGACGACGTAGGCGGCGTGCTCTTCGGGGAATTCGTCTTGGATGGGGCCGACTGCCGGCCGAGCCGCCGGCTACTGGGGGGCTGGAGGCGGCGGGCCGGGAGGTGGAGGCGGCAACATCCCCTCGCCCTTGGTGATGCGGGTGAGCCAATGGCATTTCCGGGTTGTGTGGTTGGACGGCTTCGCGCCGCTGTGGAACTTGCAGGGGGCGTCAAGAGCTTGCTCGTAGGAGAAAGCCGGCTGCCAAGCCGGCCTACCACCCTTCTTCTTGGGAGCGGGCCGTTCTTCGGGCTGCTCATCTTCAACGGTGGCCACCTGCCGACTGGTGGAAGTCAGCATGGGGGCCTTGCGCTTGTGGTCTTTCTGGTAGGGGCGCCGATTAGGGTCGCCAGCAGGCGTCTTAGGAGCCGGAGCAATCACCTTTCCCGAGGCGTCTACTCGGAGCTCGGTCTTCATTGAGGAGTCGGCCGTGGCGTACTTGTCCGCAATGACCAGCAACTCGTCGAGGGTAGCCGGCTCGTCGCAGAGGAGTCGGTGCTTGAGGAGGGTGCCCTCTCGGCACCCGGCGGTGAAGTACTCGATGGCCTGGACCTCATGTACCCCCTTGCAGGAGTTGCGGAGCTCGGCCCACCGCGTGAGGTAGTCGCGGGTCGACTCGTTGGGCCCTTGGACGCAGAGGGAGAGTTGGCGAGGCTTGGGAGGCCGCTTGTAGGTGCTGGTGAAGTTGCGGACGAAGACTTCCGTGAAGTCCAGCCAACTGTTGATGTTGTAGGGCTTGAGGCTGTTGAGCCATGTGCGCGCCGTGCCTTGCAGCATGAGGGGGACGTACTTCACGGCGACGCGCCGATTGCCGTTGGCTATGCTGACGGCCATGGAGTAGTCGATTAGCCAATCTTCCGGCTTCACTGAGCCGTTGTACTTGGGCGTGTCTCTGGGGAGCGAGAACCCTTTGGGGAAGGGCTCGTCACGGATGCGGGGGCCAAAGCATGGCGGGTAGACATCGTCTTCTTCTTCTAACGCCAAGGATCGAGCAAGGCGGTCGATCCGGTGGCGGGCGTCGTTCTCGCCGACTCCTTCTCGGCGGCCGAGTCGGTTGCCAAGAGTCGGGTGCGTGATAGGTGGCGGGGTGAGGCGTCTTTCTCTTCGAGGCGGAGGAGGGGGCAGATTTCCTTGGTGCTCCACTGCTCGAGGGCGGCCCTCCGCGTCGCGCTTGATGGTGATGCGAGTCCGGCTGCGGCTGGCAGCCGGCTCCTTGTCCTTCTTCTGGCGTGCGCCGCTCGCAGTCGGCGAGCGGGACGTCGCGGCGTGCTCCCGGCACCGGCTTCGTGCCGTTCTGCAGCCGCGTGGAGCAGCTGCTGGATCCGTCTCGTCATGTAGGAGAGCTCATCGGCTCCCAGCCCATTGAGCTCTTCTGCGGCCGCCTGAGCGGCTCGCAGATTCTCGAGCGGGGTGGCGTAGACGGGGCGATCCGCCCCTAGCATGCTGGCGATGGCCGCCGCGCTTCTGGACGAAGCCGGCTCGGCTTGGGCCGCTAGGCGGCGGCGTCCGAAGGCGGCACGGTCGACTTCGCGCTGGTGGGCCTCGGTGAGGCGTCTCATGGAGGCTATCTTCTGGCCTTCCGCGATGAGGGCGAGGCGGCGTGCCTCCAGGGTCTCGGCATCGGCGTCGGCCAGGATGGGGACGGAGAGGTCGTGCATCGCCGCTTGCAGGGCGTCATGGGCGTTCTCGCCCGAGTTGGCGACGTGGCTGATGACCAGCACTTCGGTGACGGCGTTGTTGCCGCTGTCAGCTCGAGGGAGGGGATCGTCGAAGATCACCACGTCGGAGGGGTAGGCGTCAAGCGACGTTGTGTCGGAGTCGACGAGCATCGGGTCGGTGGAGCCGACCGACTCCATGTCTGCAGCAGGCTCGCTGGAGACGTGAAGCTGGTCGAGGAGGCTGACGAGGCGGCTCTCGGGGTAGTCCGTGCCTGCGTCGGACGCAGGCTCGTCGGAGATGCGAGTCTCACCGAGCAGATCGGCGAGGCAGCTCGCTGCGCAGGCGTCTTCGACGCCTTGCAGTGCGTCGAGGCAAACGCCATTGGGCGCAGCAGGCTGGCTGCGCTCGCGGGGGAGGAAGAGGGTTCCCGTCCAGAACAGGTCTCCGGACGACGGTGCACCTGGCCCCAAGGTGGGCGCCAAATGTCGGGTGGTTGGTGAGACATATGCCAACGGGTGGCTTATCATTGTGGGTGCCAATAAGTCATCGCCGGTGCCTGGAAACGGGATGAGGCGAAGACATGCACGCCGGCGGATCTTACCCAGGTTCGGGGCTCTCCGAGGAGATAACACCCCTAGTCCTGCTCTGCGGGGTCTCCGCATGATCACTAGATCAGGAAAGGTAGCTACAATCGCTCCTAGAGCTATTGCGTTCAAGGGAGAAGAAGAACAAGGCTAGCTCTCACTTCTCTCTATCTATGGTGTGTGTGCTATGCTCAGAAGCCAACCCTTTGCATGGGTGCCCCAGGGGGTTTATATAGGCCTACCCCCGGGGGTACAATTGTAATCCGGCTGGACGCTGGTCCCAGCCGTCAGTGTCTACGCTCGCCGGCTTCTCCGCCGGCTATTGGGGCCCGCCGACTGGTGGGTTCCGCCGGCTGCCGGCCTCTTGGCCGACAGGCCGGCCCCACCGCCTAGGGTCTTGTCGGCGGCTGCTTACTGTTGCCTCGCCCCTGATGACGAGGGCTCCGTCGAGGTAAGCGTGGCTACAGTGGGCCGCCTCGGGGGCTCTCACTGTTGCCTTACCTCGTCTTGTCTCCTTAATGGGGCGCATGCTTCGAGGGAGGGGGTAGCCGGCTTCTGGGGGCCGGTTATGCCCTTGGCCGACTGGGGGAGGCCGGGCCGCCTTCGCGCTTCTCTTTGGCCGGGGGGACCCGCCGCCCGTGGGCCATACGGGAGTCTGTCGTGGATGACGTTGAGGCTGGCATGGCTACAGTGCCGAGCCGAACGGGAGACGGCCGTCCTGTACGGCCTCCTATGGCCATGCCTGCCTCGGGCTTCGGGGGTAGTGGGCCGCACTGTGGCCACACCCCATCTTGTCACCGTTATGTGGTTGTAGCTTTGGTGGTTGTGGTCTCGGCCGGCTTCTTGGAGTCGGCGCTCTTCGAGGCCAGCTTTCTGGAGTCGGCCACCCCGCGGATATCCGGGGGGGGGGAGGTTGTTGAGGCTGGGCTGCCTTACATGAGTCGGCTTCAGAGGTGGCCGGCCAAGGGAGGTGGTCCAATGCTCGGAGTGCTTGAAGGCCCAAAGGCCTGATAATTTTTTAGAAGAACCAGGGGCAGTCGGTTAGGCTACCCGTGGCCATTTACTCCGACACCAGTCAATGCCACTCAAGGCTTCAAATTGAGTCTCATCATCAATTAACCCGGCCGGGTCAACTTCAGGGACGAAGGTATGCTTACGAGTTGGAGGGATCAGGCTGACTGCTTCATAGCGTGGTGTTGGGATTCTCTGATTCTCCGTGTCATAGCCCGGTTGATATTTGGTAAGATCCGTGTCATTGCCAATCAAAGTGGCCACAGGGCGTACGCTCTTCACACAAGCGGCGAAGTCCTTCTGGTCAAAGGGGGTGCCGTCTTCCTTCGAGCTGGGATACCCAAGGGCGATGTCGGCCGGGTCTAGCTCCAGTAGAAACGCCTTGGCCCGGCTCAGAGCGGCTATAGCTCCGGCTCTTGCAGAAGCCCGTCTCAACTCTTAGAAGCGTTGAGGAAGTACGGCAAGCCGCCTGAGTACATCCGCCAGGTCAGTGGGAACTTCATTTGACAGAGCCACAACGGCTAAGGCACGTTGTGACCCGGTGTAAAGTTGCTCTACCAAGGTATAAACCGCCTTCAATTTTGTCAGCACGTTTTGATTAAGATTGGAGCTCCTGGGGCCTGCATTGCAAAGACAGGTAAGCTGATGACAATTGAGATGCTCTTTGGGAAAGATGTAAACTAGCTACACACTTATAGAGTAACTTACCAAAGATTGCGGAGACCATCTGAGAAACATGGTGTTTTAAGCCGGATAGCTCGGCGGCTGTTTCAGCAAGAGTGGCCTCCGCTTGTTCGGCCCAGCTGGGCAAAGCCGTATTTTCATCCGCCCAGGCTTTTCTCTCTGCTTCAAATTTCTTCTTCAGTTTCTCTTGAGCAGATACACTAAATTCAAACTTGGAGTTGGCCTTTTGGGTTTCATTTTCTTGAGTCTTCAGGCGGTTCTTTAAATCAGAGATCTTCGATTCGAATTGCTTGACGGCGGCCTGTATAAATTCCGGGTCACAGTTAGGGTGATTATAATGCAACATTAAGTCCCAAGCACTTTGCAAGCAAAGACACTTGGCACTTGGGGGCTAATGTATGCTGAAGAGCTCTATTTGCAGTGGCGGTTCCTGCAAATAAGTCCCAAGCACTTTGCAAGCAAAGGTACTTGGCACTTGGGGGCTAATGCATATTGCTGTTCAACTACTTGATTAAAACAAGGTAAGGACCAGTTCAGATATGCTGATTAAACCGGACCTTGAGGGCTACCAGGTAAGCCGGTTTTCTTGCAGTGCTTACTAAGCCGGTATTAAGTCTACAACATATTTTATCATAAGTAATAGACTTGGGGGCTGGCATGATAAGTATAACTATGGAGTAAGAAAGAGAGTTATACCTCAGATTTTTGCTGTATTTGTTTCACCATGTCAATCTCTAGATCCCGGCTGTTGTGCACTTGATTCACATAGCCAGAGACAATATCTTCAATGCTCAGGTGAGCATAATCAGTGATGTCCAACTTGGCCCGGCGGCGCTCCAGAAGTTCTTCCTTGGCAGAGCACTTGGCCAGCACGGTAGGTCGTCCCGGTTCGACAAACTCAATCCGGGTGATCTCAACATCCGGATCATCTGGATGAGCCGGGCTGGGGATCTCTGGGTTCTCAGAACCTTCCATAGCTTGTTCAACAGTGGGAGCAGCGGTGGCATCAGGAGATGGTACAGCCGGCGACTCATCAGCAGAGGCATTAGGAGCAGCCTTTCTGAGTTCCGGCTCAGCCAGGACCGGCTCTTCGGCCGGCTTATTTTTCTTCGCCCTCTTGCTAGGCTTCACTTGTACACTTCAAGTCAAAGGGTTAGTGCAAAAACATGAGTAAGATAAGTACAAAATCAACTGATCATCATTACCCGGGAGCGGTTTTGAAAGCCGGCAAGCTGGACTGCATTGAGTCACTAGAGGAAGGCGAAGTTCCCTGGTAGTTTGAGTCAGAAGAATTGAGTGGTTGACGAGGGACGCCCTCCAAAGGATATAAAGAATATAAGTCGGAGATAACCTCAGTCCGGCGCTTCCTTGATGCTTCGGGTAAGCTGGAGAAGAGGTCTGCATCTTTGCTGGTCCGGGGCTGCCTCCGACTCTCATAAATCTGTTGCTTCAAAAGACATTGAGGATCGTGATAAGCTAAAGGATGTGAAAATCTTACTTTCCGGGTTACTCTTCGGACTTTCTGTCTCGGCAAAGGCTCGGAGTCAGAGGAAATTATAGTTACCTCTTCATTCACTTCATGACTCATTCCGGTGTCCTCCTGCTGATAATCTGTGTCAATAAGATGGTTAAAAAAGGAGCCTAAAGAGCCAAGAGCTACCTCTGACTCGGAGGTGTCTTCCAGACGAAGCAGGTCCGAGGCGCTAGGTTTATTCCCCTTCTTACGGGGAGCGGTTTTCCTGACGGCTTTCTTAACTTTTCGGGCTTTCTTGGCAGCTTCGTGGTCATACTGGACCTTCGAGAATTTATCATTAGCCTGTAAAATACGACAAAGGTTAGTACGTTAAGACAAAATCGTTAAAATGGAAGGTGAAGTATTCAGGTCAATATTTTACTGCTGGAGCCGGGTTAGCCTTGCAGAAAGGGCTTAAGCCCACTCTCCCGCAATCTGCCAGGCTCTCGTTCAGAAGAGACTTAGTTGTATCATCAATGACGTCCTTAGGTAAGTCGTCTGGACTGTGCCGAAGAGGATCATCCTTCTGGCCCATGTAATCACACATCAAGCCGGGGCGGCGGCTTAAAGGAATCACCCGCCAGGCAATCCAGACCCGGACCAGATCAATGCCATTTAGGCCGTTCCCTAGAAGAGCTTTGATTTTGTTGATGGTGGGAGTAAGTGGTTGACGTTCAGCTTGAGATAATTTTTCTGGCAAGGGGTGATTTGACTCCAGACGCAGGGCGCGAAAGCCGGGCAGAGGGTTCTCGTCAGCCGGAGAAGTGTCTTGGCAGTAGAACCATGTCTGGTTCCAATCTTTCGGGTGGCCTGGCGGCTCAGCATAAGGGAAGAGACAATCTCTCCGTCGTTGGATTGAGAGGGCCCGTTGGCACATTCATTCTGGCGGTTCAAATAAAATAACTCCCTAAAGAGTAGCAAGTTGGGTTCTTCTCCGAGGTACACCTCACAGAACACTTGGAAGTTGCAGATGTTTGACACGGAATTGGGTCCAATGTCTTGAGGTCGTAGATCAAAAAAGTGCAGGACATCTCTGAAGAATTTTGAGCCGGGAGGAGCAAAGCCCCGGTTCATGTGATGAGTAAATATGACAACTTCCCCATCCTTCGGTTGAGGCCTCTCTTCTGACGGGTCAGGAGCACGATAGGACATGACCTCTTTCTCTGGCAGGTAACCCGTTTTCACGAAATCAGCTAAGATGCTGTCAGTGACGTTGGATCTAACCCAGTTGAATGTGATGGGTGCTTTGGGAGCCTTAGGCGGCATTGTGAAAGATGGAAGCCTATGACCAAATAAAATTTCCGGTTCAAATTTAAGCCGGAGGAAAGTTTCAGTTCAGTATTCAAGATGGCGGCTTATGAAAGGGCCTAATGATATATGGCTAATTGTGTCAGGTTATTTAAGCCGCCGTGGATATCATGAGCAATTAAGTTATTTAACTCTATTATGAATGATCCGGAAATTTCACAAAGCATGTCCTGTTTTAAGCCGGCGATATGAGCCGCCATGGCTAACAGATGCAGTTTTTGCCTAAGTGTTGCACAAACAAGTTTCACAGATTGCAGGGATTATTTTGGATCAAACGATCGTCCAGAAAAGAAAAATTTCTAGACCTAAAAACTGGTACAGAGAAGTTCATGAGCTCTAAATGAGGTCTTTTTGCAAGCAAAAGGGATCTGCTAGTATTGAAAATGGGTGTGAAGCGACTACCGCCAAAGTTATGCACTACTCTTGGATCAAAGGAGGCCGTTGTTGAAGAACTGTGAAGGAATCGCGAGGAACCATGAAGAACACAGAAGAACTCGCGAACCCTAATGCGGATCTAATATACGGGACGGCGAGGCTTACTGGTGCTGATGAGCAGTGGAGGTGCACCGCGGTTCTCTGGTCAAGACAGGTCGATGCAGCGGCCTTAGTTGGTGCAGATGGGATGTGCGGCGGCGGCGCCGGAGCTCGGGCTCTGAAGCATCGAGAGGAGGAAGACGATGGACATGGAAGAATGACGAAGACCTAAGGGCCGGGCCTACTTATAAGGGACGGCTGATGAATGGGCACGAGAAACGAGGAGGCTGAAGACATGGTTATCCAGCTGCGGAGACGCCTCGATTTTCGGGGCAGTTATTAAGATAAGGATCCGTTGAGATGTGTTGAGCAAAACGTGCATTAATGGCGGATGACGTCACGGCGGGTTACCAAGAATCCAGAAGGTGACATCACGGCGGGTTAAAGCCTTTGCGCAAACAGAAGCCAGAAGATTTTTTATTAAGGTATTGAAGATTGACATGAACCGGCTCAAATCAATCTGGGGCCTAATGTTGGGGATATAACTACTGGAGTCACCCGCCCAGGAGGGACCGGGTTATGCTATGACGATCATCACATGAAGCCCAATCTCAAGTTTGACGATGGCGGTTCAGTAATGGGCCTAAGGCCTAGAGGCGGCTTAAGGCCCGTAGTGATAAACCGCCGTTAAGGTATGACTTGTAGTGTAAGGGAAAGAATAGTTAAGAGTCCGAGCCGGACACTATTTATAAGCCGGCCGGGACTCTGAGAGCCGCTGGGCGTTAACCTCTCTATATAAAGGGACGATCCAGCGGCGGTTCAGGACAAGTAAGATCAGATCGATAGCCAGGCATAGCGGTTTAGCTCCCTGGTCATCGAAACCCTAAGTAATTCCACCTCAGCTGGAGTAGGCTTTTACCTTCACCGTAAGGGGCTGAACCAGTATAATCCTCGTGTCCTTTGTCCCGTTTAACCCCTTTAAGCTTCCTAGTTGCGATGGCTCCACGACTAAGTCTTTGCACGAGGACATCTGCCGTGACTATTCCACGACACATAGTATGACATCATTCATATCACAAAACAACTGAGAACAGACAAACATGCAATTGTAACGTTGTGTGGGCAAGTCCAGCACGGAACTAGATTACAGGTCAAGATCAAAGGAACATCACTCCTCTCTTTTAAACCTTGTGAGGTGCAATGATACGCTAAGAGAATTGTGTATAAAATTGAAAAGAGTAATAGACATTGGCTGCAAACCATGCAGTTCAAGGCACAAGTCAGAGTAAGTAGTAGTTAAAAGGCATGAGGATTAAGGACTTACAACAGCGGCTTTGACAGGTTTAGTCATGCCCTTCTTCTTGCTGGTGTGATAATCCTTGAAGATTTCCACAGCATTTGGTTCAGGTGCTTTTTGGTCCTTGAGGGCTTTCCTCTGCATTTGGAACAAGTCAATATAGATCTGATAATATGGTACAGTGAAAAGAGTGAAACAACAGCTAATTACAAGAGCCTCGCGGTATGCAATATAGCTACGAGATCCCGTCGTCTGTTGGAATTTCACTTTCGTATGGTTGGCCTTGTTCTTTGAACAGTTCACCTACAAGAAGATAGATTTGTGTAGCACATGCGTAAATAGGACTTCAACATGTGATTTGATCACATATATATAATGTACCTGATACTTCGGATCGGACCAGTGTTTAACGAGGCCTCTCCAGTCTTCATCAGATATATTTTCCACTGGAGATGTTTGGGCAAGTTCACTGTTAGCCTTTCCTTCAAAGTGAGTTTTCCTCAAGTTATACCGATACTGTCGCAGAGCAGACTTGAAAACATGGGTGCAAGCTTGTCTGGTTGCATCATCTTGGCTATCCAACTTGAACCTCATCTGTTGAAAATTATGGGAGTCTCATTATCAGCAACCTAGAAAGTATTGGACAGAGCAAGACGATATTACTAGTTTCCATACATAACCATACTTACAGATAAATGGTCGAGGAAGGTGTTGAACTGGGTTTCGTCTTTGTCACTCTGTACTGAATACATGTTGGGAGGATATGTACATGACACCTAATAGCAACCGCTGCCTCTGATACTAACTTGGCTGACTCTGTAGCATCACGTGGCCTTTTTAAACCTGCCTCAAAATAGTTCTCCATTCTTCCTCCTCTAGATTTAGATAACCTATCGAGCATTATCCCTGATGTTTGTTTCCTCTTGCGCCTAGGTGCTAGTCCGACAACAAACATAGGAAGTGTTAGTGTACATCAATCTGCGAGACTACATATAAAGAAGCATGCAACTGTAACTTGATGATAACCCACAAGTATAGGGGATCGCAACAATTTTTGAGGGTAGAGTATTCAACCCAAATTTATTGATTCGACACAAGGGGATCCAAAGAATATTCTCAAGTATTAGCAACTGAGTTGTCAATTCAGCCACACCTGGATAACTTAATATCTGCAGCAAAGTGTTTAGTAGCAAAGTAGTATGATAGTAGCGGTAACGGTAGCAAGAGTAATATTTTTGGGTTTTGTAGTGATTGTAATAGTAGCAACGGAAAAGTAAATAAGCGGAGAACAATATGTGAAAAGCTCGTAGGCATTGGATCGGTGATGGAGAATTATGCCGGATGTGGTTCATCATGTAACAGTCATAACATAGGGTGACACAGAACTAGCTCCAATTCATCAATGTAATGTAGGCATGTATTCCGAATATAGTCATACGTGCTTATGGAAAAGAACTTGCATGACATCTTTTGTCCTACCCTCCCGTGGCAGCGGGGTCCTAGCAGAAACTAAGGGATATTAAGGTCTCCTTTTAATAGAGTACCGGACCAAAGCATTAACACATAGTGAATACATGAACTCCTCAAACTACGGTCATCACCTGGAGTGGTCCCGATTATTTTCACTTCGGGGTTGCCGGATCATAACACATAGTAGGTGACTATGGACTTGCAAGATAGGATCAAGAACTCACATATATTCATGAAAACATAATAGGTTCAGATCTGAAATCATGGCACTCGGCCCTAGTGACAAGCATTAAGCATAGCAAAGTCATAGCAACATCAATCTCAGAACATAGTGGATACTAGGGATCAAACCCTAACAAATCTAACTCGATTACATGATAAATCTCATCCAACCCATCACCGTCCAGCAAGCCTACGATGGAATTACTCACGCACGGCGGTGAGCATCATGAAATTGGTGATGGAGGATGGTTGATGATGACAATGGTGACGGATTCCCCTCTCCGGAGCCCCGAACGGACTCCAGATCAGCCCTCCCGAGAGAGTTTAGGGCTTGGCGGCGGCTCCGTATCGTAAAACGCGATGAATCTTTTTCTCTGATTTTTTTCTCCCCGAACACGAATATATGGAGTTGGAGGTGAGGTCGGTGGAGCTCCAGGGGGCCCACGAGGCAGGGTGGCGCGCCCGAGGGGGGGGGGCAGGCGCGCCCCCCACCCTCGTGGAAAGAGAGTGGGCCCCCGGCCTTGATTCTTTCGCCAGTATTTTTCATTATTTCCAAAAATAATCTCCGTGAAGTTTCAGGTCATTCCGAGAACTTTTGTTTCTGCACATAAATAACACCATGACAATTCTGCTAAAAACAGCGTCAGTCCGGGTTAAATCCATTCAAATCATGCAAGTTAGAGTCCAAGAAAAGGGCAAAAGTGTTTGGAAAAGTAGATACGTTGGACACGTATCAACTCCCCCCAAGCTTAAACCTTTGCTTGTCCTCAAGCAATTCAGTTGATAAACTAAAAGTGACAAAGAAAAACTTTTACAAACTCTGTTTGCTCTTGTTGTTGTAAATATGTAAAGCCAGCATTCAAGTTTTCAGCAAAGATTATGACTAACCATATTCACAATAACTCGTAGGTCTCATGTTTACTCATATCAATGGCATAATCAACTAGCGAGCAATAATAATAAATCTCGGATGACAACACTTCCTCAAAACAATCATAGTATGATAAACAAGATGGTATCTCGCTAGCCCTTTCTGAGACCGCAAAACATAAATGCAGAGCACCTTTAAAGATCAAGGACTGACTAGACATTGTAATTCATGGTAAAAGAGATCCAATCATAGTCATACCCAATATTAATTAATAGTAATGGATGCAAATGACAGCGGTGCTCTCCAGCTGGTGCTTTTTAATAAGAGGGTGATGACTCAACATAAAAGTAAATAGATACGCCCTTCGCAGAGGGAAGCAGGGATTTGTAGAGGTGCCAGAGCTCGATTTTGAAATAGCGATAAATAATATTTTGAGCGGCATACTTTCATTGTCAACATAACAACCAAGAGATGGCGATATCTTCCATGCTACTCGCATTGTAGGCGGTTCCCAAACAGAATGGTAAAGTTTATACTCCCCCTCCACCAACAAGCATCAATCCATGGCTTGCTCGAAACAACGAGTGCCTCCAACTAACAACAGTCCCGGGGGAGTTTTGTTTGTAATTATTTTGATTTGATTTGCATAAAGCATGGGACTGGGCATCCCGGTGACCAGCCATTTTCTCGTGAGTGAGGAGCGGAGTCCACTCCTCTTGAGAATAACCCGCCTAACATGCAAGATATGGACAGCCCTAGTTGATACATGAGCTATTCGAGAATACAAAACAGAATTTCATTTGAAGGTTTAGAGTTGGGCACATACAAATTTACTTGGAACGGCAGGTAGGTACCGCATATAGGAAGGTATAGTGGACTCATATGGAATAACTTTGGGGTTTAAGGGATTGGATGCACAAGAAGTATTCCCGCTTAGTACAAGTGAAGGCTAGCAAAAGACTGGGAAGCGACCAACTAGAGAGCGACAACAGTCATGAATATGCATTAAAATTAATAAACATTGAGTGCAAGAATGAGTAGGATATAATCCACCATGAACATAAATATCGTGAAGGCTATGTTGATTTGTTTCAACTACATGTGTGAACATGTGCCATGTCAAGTCACTTGAATCATTCAAAGGAGGATACCACCCCATCATACCACATCACAACCATTTTAATTGCATGTTGGCATGCAAGGTAAACCATTATAAACTCCTAGCTAATTAAGCATGACATAAGTAACTATAATCTCTAATTGTCATTGCAAACATGTTCATTCATAATAAGCTGAACAGGAACGATGAACTAATCATATTTACAAAAACAAGAGAGGTCGAGTTCATACCAGCTTCTCTCATCTCAATCAATCCATCATATATCGTCATAATTGCCTTTCACTTGCACGACCGAACGATGTGAATAATAATAATAGTGCATGTGCATTGGACTAAGCTGGAATCTGCGAGCATTCAATAAACAGGAGAAGACAAGACAATATGGGCTCTTGGTTAAATCAACAATAATGCATATAAGAGCCACTTCAACAATTTCATCATGGTCTTCTCCTATCGGCTCCCAAAGGAAAGAAAAGAAATAAAAACTATTTGCACGGGAAAGATCCCAACAAAAAAAAGAAGAACAGGAAATATTTTTGGGTTTTGTTTAATTACTACTACTACAGCAAGAAAGTAAACCAGCTAAACGCTACAACTATTTTTTTGGTTTTCTTAAGGTTTTTCAAACACACAAGAAGAAAGCAAGAAAAATAAACTCGCATGGATATTACAATGAAAAAGTATGAGCACCGACAACTAGCAATGAGTGTGTGAACATAAATGTAATGTCGGTGAGAAATACGTACTCCCCCAAGCTTAGGCTTTTGGCCTAAGTTGGTCTATTGCCACGGCTGGCCTGGCGGGTATCCAAAGTTATAGCTGGGGTCGTACTGAGATGCTGCAGTTATTGCATCGTGGGCTGCAGTTTGGAGGCGAGCTATCTCAGCCCTCCTCTCGTACTCGTTCGCCTCCTCCCTGGTTATGAAATATCTCCCCTTCGCCTGAAAGTCAAAGAAACTAGGAGAAGGGAGAGCGACGTGATAGGTGCGTCGTCTGTCAAAGATTAGTCGGTACTGGAGGAACTGATCGTTCCTCTCAACAAAACGATGACGAACCATAGCCTCATAATCTAAATAAACAGGAGGCAACTCAATATCATACTCACGTATGGGTATATTAAGAAAATTAGCTAAACGGGTTGCATAAATTCCACCAAAGAAATCTCCATTAAATCTATTATTATGCAACCTACGTGCAACAATGGCTCCCAAATTATAATGTTTATCTCCTAATACAGCACTCCTGAGAACACTGAGGTCGGGGACACACATGTGGCATGCTTCATCCTTACCATTTATGCACCTACCTATGAATAGAGCAAAATAATGTATAGCAGGAAAATGAATGCTCCCTATGGTAGCTTGTGCTATGTCTCTAGATTCCCCCACAGTTATACTAGCAAGAAAATCTCTAAATTCAGATTTGCGAGGTTCACTAGGACTACCCCATTGTGGAAGTTTGCAAGCAGTATTAAAATCCTCTAAATCCATAGTATAAGAATTTTCATAAAGATCAAACAGGACAGTTTGAGAACTACGAGAAGATGAAAATTCAAACCTCCTCACAAAGGAATCAGTGAGATAGTAATGCTGACGACACTTATCTGCCTCGAAGCTCACAAGATCAGCGTTACGCACATATGCGTTAAATTCTTCCTTGATTCCTGCTCGATCCATGAAGTCCTCTGAAGGCCATTCACAAGCCCGCACTTGAGCTTCCCTTGGTGGTTCATCATCGGCATCGCGCATTGCGAGCTTGGGTCCTTGCTTCCTTGAAGGGCCACCTTGGTACATTTTCCTAAACATATTTCTTCCTCTGAAAAATTTCTGAAAATTTTAGTAACTTCAAATAAAAGTGAACCAAACTCAACAAAATTGATAGTAACTACTCCAAAAAGTGCCTAGAGACTATATCATGCATTAGAATTACTTGGGACCATATAAATTTGACATGCAAGCTCAAGAACATGGTCACCTAGGAAGCAAGAATTTGCAATGAATAAAGCACTAGAACAAAAACTAATTGGACCATTGGAGGAGTCACATACCAAGGAACAATCCCCCAGAGCAATTTTGTGAGAGGTGCTTTGAGCTAGGAGATCGAAAATCGCAGCAAAATGAGCTAGAACTCGTGCTTGAGCTGGTTGGTAATTTTTTTGGGAGGAAGAAGGAGTGTGTGGTGGCTGGAATAAATGGAGGGGGGCCACCGTGGGCCCACGCGGCAGGGGGCGCGCCCAGGGGGTGGGCGCACCCTGGACCCTCGTGGCCAGGTGCCAGCTCCCCCTGATGTGTTCTCAGTGCTAGATATTCTCAAATATTCTAGAAAAAACATATTTCATTTTCGGGGCATTTGGAGAACTTTTATTTTCGGGGTATTTTTTATTGCACGGATAATTCAGAAAGCAGACAGAAAACTACTATTTTTACTTTATTTCAACTAAATAACAGAAAGTAAAAGGAGGGTACAGAAGGTTGTGCCTTCTAACTTGATCAATCTCATGCTTATCAAAAGGAATCCACTAACAAGGTTGATCAAGTATTGTTAACAAACTCATTCCGACTAACATGGAACCGGAGAAATTTCGAATAACACTATGTTACCTCAACGGGGATATGCACTTCCCCAATAATAAGAATATCATATTTCTTCTTGACAGTAGGTATAGGAAATTCAAAACCTCCAATAATAATCGATGGAATTTTTCCAATAGAGTTGATACTATGAACTTGAGGTTGGTTCCTCGAAAAGTGTACCATATGCTCATTGCCATTAACATAAAATGTGACATTGCCTTTGTTGCAATCAATAACAGCCCCTGCATTATTCAAAAAGGGTCTTCCAAGAATAATAGACATACTATCGTCCTCGGGAATATCAAGAATTACAGAGTCTGTTAAAATAGTAACATTTGCAACCACAACAGGCACATCCTCACAAATACCGACAGGTATGGCAGTTGATTTATCAGCCATTTGCAAAGATATTTCAGTCGGTGTCAACTTATTCAAGTCAAGTCTACGATATAAAGAGGGAGGCATAACACTAACAGCGGCTCCAAGATCACATAAGGCATTTCTAACATAATTTCTTTTAATGGAGCATGGTATAGTGGGCACTCCTGGATCTCCAAGTTTCTTAGGTATTCCACCCTTAAAAGTATAATTAGCAAGCATTGTGGAAATTTCAGCTTCCAGTATCTTTCTTTTATTTGTAACAATATCTTTCATGTACTTAGCATAAGGATTCATTTTGACCATATCAGTCAAACGCATACGCAAGAAGATAGGTCTAATCATTTCAGCAAAGCGCTCAAAATCCTCATCATCCTTTTTATTGGAAGGTTTAGGAGGAAAGGGCATGGGTTTCTGAACCCAAGGTTCTCTTTCCTTACCGTGTTTCCTAGCAACAAAGTCTCTCTTATCATAATGTTGATTCTTTGATTGTGGGTTATCAAGATCAACAGCAGGTTCAGTTTCTACATCATTATCATTGCTAAGTTGAACATCAACATGAACATTATCATTAACATTATCACTAGGTTCATGTTCATTACCAGATTGTGTTTCAGCATCAGAGATAGAAATATCATTGGGATTCTCAGGTGTGTCAACAACAGGTCTACTAGAAGCATGCAAACTCCTGTCATTTTTCTTTTTCTTCTTCTTAGAAGGACTAGGTACATCTACATTATTTCTCTGAGAATCCTGCTCAATTCTCTTAGGGTGGCCTTCAGGATACAGAGGTTCCCGAGTCATTTTACCAGTTCTAGTAGCCACTCTTTATAACAAAATCATTATTCTTACTATTCAATTCATTGAGCAAATCATTCTGAGCTTTAAGTACTTGTTCTACTTGAGTGGTAACCATAGAAGCATGTTTACTAATGAGTTTAAGTTCACCTTTAACTCTAGACATATAATCACCCAAGTGTTCAATCATATAAGCATTGTGTTTTAATTGTCTACCAACATATGCATATAAGTTTTCTTGCTTAACCATAAAATTATCAAACTCATCTAAGCATTGGCTAGCAAACTTAGTAGGCGGGATTTCAGCTTTATCATATCTATAGAGAGAATTTACCTTTACTACCTGTGTCGGGTTATCAAGACCATGTGTTTCTTCAATAGGTGATGGATTAAAACCATGTATTTCTTCAATAGGTGGTAAATGAAGAACATGTATTTCTTCAACAGGAGGTAAATTCTTAACATCTTCAGCTTTTATACCTTTTTCTTTCATAGATTTCTTTGCCTCTTGCATATCTTCAGGACTGAGAAATAGAACACCCCTTTTCTTCAGAGTTGGTTTAGGAATAAGCTCAGGAGTTGGCTCAGGAAGTGTCCAATTATTTTCATTGGTAAACATATTATTCAATAGAATTTCAGCTTCATTTGGTGTTCTTTCCCTGAAAACAGAACCAGCACAACTATCCAGGTGGTCTCTGGAAGCATCGGTTAGTCCATTATAAAAGATATCAAGTATTTCATTTTTCTTGAGAGGATGATCACGCAAAGCATTAAGTAATTGGAGAAGCCTCCCCCAAGCTTGTGGGAGACTCTCTTCTTCAATTTGCACAACATTATATATTTCCCTTAAAGCAGCTTGTTTCTTATGAGCGGGGAAATATTTAGCAGAGAAGTAATAAATCATATCCTGGGGACTACGCACACAACCAGGATCAAGAGAATTAAACCATATCTTAGCATCACCCTTTAATGAGAACAGAAATATTTTAAGGATATAATAGTAGCGAGTTTTCTCATCATTAGTGAAGAGGGTGGCTATCATTAAATTTAGTAAGATATGCCACAACAGTTTCAGATTCATAGCCATAGAAAGGATCAGATTCAACCAAAGTAATTATATCAGGATCGACAGAGAATTCATAATCCTTATCAGTAACAAAGATAGGTGAAGTAGCATAAGCAGGATCATATTTCATTCTAGTATTCAGAGTTTTTTGTTTCAGCTTAGCTAATAATTTCTTAAGATCACTTCTATCATTGCAAGCAAGAAAGTCTCTAGCAGTTTCTTCATCCATAACATAGCCCTCAGGCACAAGAGGCAATTCATATTTAGGAGCAGAATCTTAATTATCACTTTCATCAATATTATCAGTTTCAATAATTTCATTCTCTCTCGCCCTAGTAAGTTGTTCATCAAGAAATTCACCAAGTGGCACAGTAGTATCAAGCATAGAAGTAGTTTCATCATAAGTATCATGCATAGCAGAAGTGGCATCATCAATAACATGCGACATATTAGAATTAATAGCAGAAGCAGGTTTAGGTGTCGCAAGCTTACTCAAAACAGAAGGTGAATCAAGTGCAGAGCTAGATGGCAGTTCCTTACCTCCCCTCGTAGTTGAGGGATAAATTTTTGTTTTTGTGTCTTTCAAGTTCTTCATAGTGACCAGCTGATATAAATCCCAAGTAACTCAAAGAATAGAGCTATGCTCCCCGGCAACGGCGCCAGAAAATAGTCTTGATAACCCACAAGTATAGGGGATCGCAACAGTTTTCGAGGGTAGAGTATTCAACCCAAATTTATTGATTCGACACAAGGGGAGCCAAAGAATATTCTCAAGCATTAGCATCAGAGTTGTCAATTCAGCCACACCTGGATAACTTAATATCTGCAGCGAAGTGCTTTGTAGCAAAGTAGTATGATAGTAACGGTAACGGTAGAAAAAGTAATATTTTTGGGTTTTGTAGTGATTGTAACAGTAGCAACGAAAAAGTAAATAAGCGGAGAACAATATGTGAAAAGCTCGTAGGCATTGGATCGGTGATGGAGAATTATGCTGGATGCGGTTCATCATGTAACAGTCATAACATAGGGTGACACAGAACTAGCTCCAATTCATCAATGTAATGTAGGCATGTATTCTGAATATAGTCATACGTGCTTATGGAAAAGAACTTGCATGACATCTTTTGTCCTACCCTCCCGTGGCAGCGGGGTCCTAGCGGAAACTAAGGGATATTAAGGCCTCCTTTTAATAGAGTACCGGACCAAAGCATTAACACATAGTGAATACATGAACTCCTCAAACTACAGTCATCATCGGGAGTGGTCCCGATTATTGTCACTTCGGGGTTGCCGGATAATAACACATAGTAGGTGACTATAGACTTGCAAGATAGGATCAAGAACTCACATATATTCATGAAAACATAATAGGTTCAGATCTGAAATCATGGCACTCGGCCCTAGTGACAAGCATTAACAATAGCAAAGTCATAGCAACATCAATCTCAGAACATAGTGGATACTAGGGATCAAACCCTAACAAATCTAACTCGACTACATGATAAATCTCATCCAACCCATCACCGTCCAGCAAGCCTACGATGGAATTACTCACGCACGGCGGTGAGCATCATGAAATTGGTGATGGAGGATGGTTGATGATGACGATGGCGCTAGATTCCCCTCTTCGGAGCCCCGAACGGACTCCAGATCAGCCGTCCCGAGAGAGTTTAGGGCTTGGCGGCGGCTCCGTATCATAAAACGCGATGAATCTTTTTCTCTGATTTTTTCTCCCCGAACACGAATATATGGAGTTGGAGTTGAGGTCGGTGGAGCTCCAGGGGGCCCACGAGGCAGGGGGCGGGTCCGGGGGCAGGTGCACCCCCCACCCTCGTGGAAATAGTGTGGCCCCCCTGGCCTTGATTCTTTCGCCAGTATTTTTCATTATTTCGAAAAATAATCTCCATGAAGTTTCAGGTCATTCCGAGAACTTTTGTTTCTGCACATAAATAACACCATGGCAATTCTGCTGAAAACAACGTCAGTCCGGGTTAGTTTCATTCAAATCATGCAAGTTAGAGTCCAAAACAAGGGCAAAAGTGTTTGGAAAAGTAGATACGTTGGAGACGTATCACTTGACTCCAGCAACTACCTTCTTGCTGTTGAAGCTCACAAAGTTCGTCTGATCTTGCCAACTCATCTTGTGTCAAGAGTGCTTCGAAAGGAGTGTCAGGTGGCAAGGGAGCTTGGGAACGTGCTACTAGTTGAGTTGACCAATGTGTAAATCATGCAGCGTGTGGTACTGTGGAAGTTGTTGCAACAACTAGGGTTGTCTTTGCTTGTTTGGTGGAAGCTATTTGTTTCTGTTTGGCTTGTTCTGCAGCTCGTGTAGCACGGGATACCCTGTCGGTACAATTTTCCGCTGGACTTTGACCTTCTATTCCACCATCAGTACCAGCAGAATCTGCAGGATTCTTCCGCTCCCCTTTCCCTGTCGTTCTGTCTTGCTTCCTCTTTCTCTGTGCCATGTTAAGTCAAGCTGACAAGAAAAACGAATAAAAATTCAGTTCTTCAGAACAAATTCATGTGTGATACAGACAAACTGAACTTTGATGTTAGACAACCACATGATTGGAGGATGTAATATGTAAGAAAAACAAGACGGCATGAGATAACCAGAACTATGATGTGTAAACTAAGCAGAAGACATTTCACTAAATTAGAAGCAATGCAATGGAAGGTAGACACCATATGAAAGTGTCGGTGTAAAAAAGAAGGGGCGCACCTTTGTACCCCTTTACCTGTGCACGGGCAGCCGGAGCCGCGCCCACGCTCACACCAAGCAGAACAGGGGAGGTGAGCCAAGGTAAGACCGAAGCCCAAGATAACCAGAGCAATGCCAAGGCCAAGGCCACAAAGAGTAGGGGGACGAAGCAGGTTCCCCCGGTAAGACCCTTGCCAGGGAAGCCTCAGCAGCCCCGGCAAGACCCTTGCCGAGGCAGCTTGCCCCGCACCAACAGAGCGAGCCACCCTTGAGCCCACGGTCCCCAACACCATCATCCACGTGGGGCCAGGGCTCGGGAGGCACCTCTGTGGTGGCATGCAGATCTTTGTGAAGACATATTCAAGATTAGATGAGGATTAGAAGATGACGATCCTTGGCAAGATCCTTGCCGAGGAAAGCCACGAGACCCCCGGCAAGGTCCTTGCCGGGGACGACAGCGCGCCATGGCAGGACCCTTGCCGGGTCACCCGGCAAGGCCCTCACCAAGGACGCCAGCAGGGCCACCACCAGGACTGCGCCAACCAATTTTCCACCATCGTTCGCATGCAGCTGCCAGCTCAACCAGCTGAGCAGGCACCTGCGTGGCAACATGCAGCTCCCGGGCCAACTCGTCAAGCGCCTGCATGGCGGCATGCAGATCTTGGTGATGGCTCCACCACCGCGCCACCTCAGCTACCTGCCTGCGTACATGGCACCGCATGCCTCACTGGCCAGGGCGTGTGTCGAAGCGAGGAGGAGCGGCAACGGTCGGGACGGGCCTTGCCCCCGTCCCCGATAAAGCAAGGGGACACCTAAGCTACGCATGAAATGCGTCTTGTCCTGTAATACGAGCGATAAGCTCATAGCACTGTGCGCCTTTCCACCTCCTGTGTGCCAACGTGGCAGCCCCTTCCGACTATAAAAGGAGGCCCATGGCATACTGGAGAAGGATTCTGCTCTTTCGAACCACGCACTCACCACAGCTAGTTCGAGAGCTCAAGAACTCTCTGAAATACACCCACCAAAGCAGGACTAGGGTTTTACGCATCCTCGCGACCCGAACCTGGGTAAACGATCCTTGTGCTGGTTACTAATTCTGCTCTTCTCGCAACGCTGCGCCCCGGCAACCGTAGTAGGGATTCTTCTGATCCCATAGGTGTCGTTTCCCCGACATCTTTGGCGCGCCAGGTAGGGGGCGCAATTGTGAGAATCTGGTCTAGTAGTTAGCCCAGCAGTTCTTCGTCGCCATGGCTCCTAAGAAGAAGACGGCCACGGCGATCGGCTCGTTGGGAGCCGAACGGCCCGTGCCGGTGCGGACGAGTAGTGGACCGGTCGCGGACACGACCCGGGCCGCGGTCCGCGAGCACCAGCATCACTATGGCAGTCAGAGCCTGGCAAGCGGCATCATTCGCGCGCTAGACGACCGGCCGCACGTCGCCAGATCCGAAGACGGAGCTGGGCCCCCCGCAGGCGGCTCGGGGCCCTCCAGGGGTGTCGTTGTGCCACCTCTAGGTGGTGCAGCGACCTCCAAGACGCCCACACCGGTGACCACTGCGCGCTCTTCCCATGGTGTGCGCGCCGAGCAGCGTCACCATGCTGGTGACCCTGGGCACCGCCGTGGGAAGAGCCTTGTGCGTCATCCGCAAGATGAAGGGGTTCAGCACGCCCGCCGAAGTGCTGGCGAAGATGGCACGCGGCCGCTGGGTCGTAATGGAGCTCCTTCTAACGTAGTTAGAAGTCGAACTGCACCGCGATCCACACAGCTGTCGCCGCCGCCCACGCCAGCAGAAGCTTTGGCGCGCGCGCAGCTGCTCCTCGACTTCCCTCCTGCTGCGGAGAAGGTCGACTAGTGGAGGGCCACCATCCGGAGCCTCGTGGCCGTAGCCAACAAAGACGATCCACGACCAGCAGGGCCCTCGGGTCGGCGCTCGACCGAGCCACCACATGCTGGCGCTGGGAGGACCGGGGGAGCTGCGGCCACGGTGCACTCTCCTCCTCCTCGTTAGCCGCCGCGGGCGTCGGCCCGTCATGACGACGCTTGTGATAACATCTCCATAGCATCGTCCGATCCGCGGACCCTCCGCGACCAGCGCCAGGTCCTTCGGGAATGAGCTCACGAAGACGCTCGAACCACCGTCGAGCGCCGGCGCGAAATGCGCCGCCAGTCGGACAAGCGGGCGGGACCCGCTATGGACCACCCGGCACCGGGGGGCTCCGGCGGCCTACCTTACGAAGTGCGCTGCCCGGCCTTTACCTGTGAGCTGCGGCAGTTCCAGTGGCCGTCCCACCGCACGTTCAAGCCCGACGTCGGCGAGAAGTACACTGGCAAGACCCATCCGTCCAAGTTCTTCAGCATCTACACCATCACGATGCAGGCTGCTGGAGCTCGCGACGACAAGGTGCTTGCCAACTATTTCCCGCTGGCACTGAAGCCTAATGTGATGTCTTGGTTGATGCACTTGCCGGTGGATTCCATTTCTTCTTGGTCGGATCTGTGCCATGAGTTCGTTGGCGCCTTCACAGGAGGCCACCAAGCTCATGGCCAGGTCAGTGATCTGCATATCATTCCCCAGAAGGAAGGGGAAACCCTGCGCAAGTACATCCAGAGATTCAGCCGGGTGCAGTACAACATCCCCGATGTTCATCCCGCCGCCCCGCAAGATGCGCGAAGTGCTGGCGATGACCAAGGTTAAGGATGTGGCCGAGCTCTACGTTCTGGCTGATAGGTGCGCCCGGGCTGAAGAGCGAAGGAAGTACCCCGGCGAAGACGCCGACGCGGAAACCGACTCTACTGATGAAGACGCTGCCACACCAACGAAGAAGGGACGAAGTCGCAACAGGAAATGCAAAGGCAAGGTCGTGCTCGCCATTGAGGGATCTGACGACACCGGTGCCGGCAAGAAGGTCAAGGCAGACGCCCCCGACAAGGAGATTGCCCGGTGCGCCGCCTGCCGGGCCTTGGCGGCTACCGACAAGCCAGGAAGCTCCGGCAAGCAATACTGCAAGACCCACCACACCAAGGGCCACGACCTCCAGAACTGCCGACAAGTCGAGCTGCTTGCTGAGAAGCAAAAAGATGAGTACGAGAGGTGGGACAAGGGGAAGGACCAGGACGGTGCTGAGGGATCTGGCAAGAAGCGTGGCGGCCAAGGAAGCCGCCCCGGCAAGGACAACCAGCAAGAGAGGCCCGCCCGGGGCCGTGACAAGAAACAAGAAGACAATGATCACGACGAGGACGACGAGTCTGGTGAGCAAGGGTTCCAGAAGGCTACGGAGGCCATGTGCGTCGATGGCGGCGCCTCGCTGCATACCTCTCACCGCCAGCTCAAGCAGTGGGCGCGTGAGATTACAGCAGCGGAGCCGTTGTTCGATGCCCAGAAGCCACTGAAATAGTCCAGCACGCCCCTCATCTTTGACGCCGAGGACCACCCTGACCGCACTACCGCGGTCGGGTGTTTGCCATTGTTGGTCTCACCAACAATACGCAACCTCAGGGTGAACATGATGTTGGTTGACGGCGGGGCCGGCCTGAACCTGATCTCGCCTGTCGTGATCAAAAGATTGCAAATCCCTGATGGAGACCTCGAGGAAACGGGCACGTTTCAAGGGGTCAATCCGGGGAGGAGCCAACCGAAGGGGAAGGTCACACTGCCTGTGACGTTTGGAGGAGAGTTGAACTACAGGACGGAGAGGATCATCTTCGACGTGGCCGAGATCCCCTTGCCCTACAACGGGATCCTCGGCCGCCCGGCACTAGCCATGTTCATGGCGGCATCACACTATGCCTACAACATGCTAAAGATGCCCGGGCCATTGACCATCATCTCCGTCCCCTCCGACAAGAAGGACGTGCTGATCTGCGCCGACCAACTCTACCGGGAAGCAGTTGCAGCAGCTGCCGTCAAGGCACCTGCTCCTGCCGCTGAAGGCCCGGGGGGGGGGGGAAGAAAAAGCCCGGCAAGACATCTCGCACCCACTCCGGCAAGCACACCTCTTCGGAGTGCTGTGCTACCATCGAGGGCGTGCCAGAGAGCTCTACCGGCAAGAGCAAGAAATCCAGAGCCGAGCCACCGCAGACCAAGAAGGTGTCCGCCAGGGAGGATGGCACGGGAGGGGCCTTCACCATAGGATCGACCCTCGGCACCAAATAGGAAGGCGCACATGGATGACATAGTGGTCAAAACCAAGGACGGGCCAACTCTTGTGTAAGATCTGGAAGAGACATTTGCCAACCTGCGCAAGATCAACCTCAAGATGAACCAAGAGAAGTGTGTCTTCGGCGTTCTATCCGGTAAGCTTCTCGGGTTCTTTGTGTCACAGCGCAGGATCGAGGCAAACCCAGACAAAATCAAGGCTATTGGGTAGATTGAGGTGCCCAAGCGGATCAAGGATGTGTGTCGGCTCACCGGCTGCGTTGCCGCCATGAGCCGATTTATCTCCAAGTCCGCCGAGCGCGCCCTTCCTTTCTTCAAAATCTTGAAGAAGGCAGGCCCAATGGAGTGGACCCCAGAAGCCGAGGCAGCATTGCAGGATCTGAAGAAATAACTTTCCTCCACGCCAATACTGTTTGCGCCTAAACCACAAGAGCCGTTGCTGCTGTATCTGGCGGCGACGAATCAAGTGGTCAGCGCCGCGCTGGTGGCACAGATGGAGGTCAATGAGGAGGCAGTGACGGCGGCAGAACCAGCGGATGGCAAGCCCAAGATTCCCCCGGCAGGGCCTGGTGCCGGCAAGGCGAGGCCCTCGGCAGAGTCTGATGCCACCGAGGCAGTGCCCGCGCAGTCAAGTGAGGTGGTGCAGAAGAAGACGATGATGCAGCACCCGGTTTACTTTGTCAGCTCCCTCTTGCAGGGAGATAGATCAAGGTACTCCGGTGTGCAGAAATTGCTCTTCGGCCTCCTTATGACCTCGAGGAAGCTGCGTCATTACTTCCAAGCCCACGAGATCACTGTCGTCACCCACCTCCCGTTGCAATGGATACTGTACAACCCAGATGCAACCGGAAGGATTGTGGAATGGGCCTTGGAGTTATCAAGTTTCGGTTTGAAGTTTGAAAGTACCTTGACAATTCAGAGCAGAGTCTTGGTGGAGTTCATTGCAGAATGGACCTCAACGCCTGACGAAGAAATCCAGGAGACCACTATCCCCGGCAAGGAGGCAGACCGCGACTGGATCATGTAGTTTGATGGCGCTTTCTCGCTACAAGGCGCCGGTGCCGGTGTGCTGCTCGTCGCACCCACCGGAGAGCACCTCAAGTACGTGATCCAGATGCACTTTCCCCGGGAGATGTCCACCAACAACACTGCTGAGTACGAGGGGTTGCTTGCCGGTCTCAGGATCGCGGCGGACCTCGGGGTTAAGAAGCTCATCGTCAGGGGTGACTCGCAGCTCGTTGTCAGGCAGGTCAACATGGATTATCAGAGCCCATTGATGGAAGCTTACGTAGATGAAGTGAGGAAGCTGGAGGAGCGGTTTGACGGTATCCAAGCGGAGCACGTCCCCCGAATGGAGAACGACACTGCCGATTACCTGTCAAAGCGCGCTGCATTCAAGCTACCTGTGGAACCAGGTACCTTTTTGCTCCGGTTAACTCAACCATCCGTCGAACCATCAACGGGGCAGAACAAGCGGAGGAAGTCAGGTCCCGGCAAGTACTTTCCTACCGAGCCACCTGGGGCTGCCGGCAAGGGTGCTGCCGCGGACGCTGAGCCCGCCAAAGGGCAACTGACTCCGGGAGGGCGCCAAGCCCTGGCCATGGAGACAGCCGCGCCCATGGCTGAGGAAATGCCTTTAGTCCTTGCCGTCGAGCCCCAGGCTCCGGCGTGGGCACAACATACTGTCTGATTCCTCCAAACAGGGGAACTTCCTGAGGAGCAGGAAGAAGCGGAGGAAGTAGCCCGTCGGTCCGCCCTATACCAGTTCGTCAACGACGTCCTGTACAGGAGAAGGCCGAACGGTGTGAAATTGAAGTGCATCCCCCGGGAAGAAGGACTGGAGCTGTTGGCAGAGATACATGGAGGCATATGTGGCTCCCACACAGGGTCGAGGGCCCTTGCCGGAAAGGCGTTCCGACAGGGTTTCTTTTGGCCCACCGCCCTCCAGGATGCGACGGCACTAGTAACCAAGTGTGAAGCGTGTCAGTTCCATTCAAAGAAGCTTCATGAACCAGCTCAAGCCCTTCAAACAATCCCTCTCTCCTGGCCATTCTCGGTCTGGGGGATCGATATACTGGGCCCTTTCCCCCGCGCTGTCGGGGGCTTTGAGTACTTGTACGTTGCAATCGACAAGTTCACAAAGTGGCCGGAGGTGCAAGCAATGAGAAAGGTGACTGCTCACTTAGCTGTCAAGTTCTTCAAGGGACTGGTCTGCCGTTTTGGTCTGCTAAACAGAGTCATCACCGACAATGGCACGCAGTTCACAAGCCACACCATCATGCAATACATCAAACACCTCGGCAGCAAGGTCTGTTTTGCTTCCGTGGCACACCCACGGAGCAACGGCCAAGCGGAGAGGGCAAATGCTGAAGTGTTGCGAGGCCTAAGAGCAAAGACTTTTGACAAGCTGCGCAAGAGCGGAAGGCGCTGGATTGATGAATTGCCGGCGGTTCTTTGGTCGATCAGGACGACGCCAAATCGAGCCACCAGCCAGACACATTTTGCCCTGGTCTACGGGGCAGAAGCAGTTCTCCCCACAGAACTCATATACGGGTCACCTCGAGTGCTCGCTTATGATGAGCTTGAGCAGGAGCAGTTGCACCAAGATGACGCGACGCTCCTTGAGGAAGATCGTCTTCGGGCGGCTATGAGAGCAGCATGCTACCAGCAAGCCTTGCGCCGCTACCATAGCCGCAAGGTTCATGCCCGAAGCTTTGAGGAAGGCGACCTTGTTCTTCGGCGCGTTCAGTCGGCCAAGAATTCCAACAAGTTGACGCCGAAGTGGGAAGGCCCTTATCGGGTAATACGAGTCGCCAGGCCCGGCGCAGTCCGCCTGGAGACCGAAGATGCTGTCCCAGTGCGCAACTCTTGGAACATCGAGCATCTTCGCAAGTTTTACCCATAAGGCGCGGCTTGCCGGGCCTCCCGGTAAGCCACCTTTTGTACAAGCTTTGCCGGCGAGGCATGTAACCCTTCCTACAAAGCCAGGTGCAGACCCTGAGCATAAATAAATGAAGCGCTGGCGCCCTAAGTTACAGCTTGCATGCTAGGTCGAGTCTCTTCCTTGGTTAGGGTTGATAGTGCTTGGCGGCGACTAACCCCTAGCTTAGAGGTCGAGTGCACGTCTCTCTGTCCTTTTCTGTCATCTTTTGGTTCGAAGGGCACATGAGCGTTTCTGCTGAGCTACTTGGAAGAAAGGGCACGGACCGGCGTCCTAACCCCGGCAAACCAAAGTTGCCGGGGGTTGCGAGTACAAGGATCCAACCGTGGCAAGATGAGGTTGCCGGGGGCTGCAGAGCCAGATAAGTCTTTCATCCTCTCTCATGCATTTCGGAACAGAACTGGGGCATGTGAAACCTCGTTTTATCTCCGGGCTACCCTGCTCCCCTTTTTCCTATACCTAAGGATTATATTCTAGGTCTGGATTTGGTTGTAGCCGCGGCAGCAAGGAGGCAGAACGAGGAGCCTGAGCCTACTTCATCCCTGCCTCCGCCAAGAGCGCGAGAACGGTCGAGTGAAGTAAGGGGGACGGCAAGGCCTGTTGCCGGGCGAAAAACGTTTATCTTAAATAATAACAAGGATTCGCTCCTTGTCGCGGGGTCTACCCGCGAACGAAAAACCCAGCAAACATCCCTTTTTCATTAAAAACATCCCATACATGTACAGTTCGTACGGAATGAAAAACATGAGCAAGGAGATTACAAGTTCTAAATTTGACAAAGGCCCGCAGGCTTACAGACTAAAAAAGAGATAAGATGCCCATAATCCCTTTCTTGTCCCTCTCCTCAGGAGGCAGGTCAAGGAGGCGAGAGGGCAAAAATGGCGCCTAGGCGAGCTATGAGCAGCAGAAAGCACCAAGAGAACACCGCGGTGGCCGCCCACGGGTGGGCCGGTGATGACGGTGTAACGCACCGAGACCGACGCTCCAGACGCCTTCCATATATTTCGTGATCACCGTGTGTTTATTTTGCTTGCTCTATTTATTTTGCATTGCATCATGTCATCATGCCATTGAATTTTTAAAACTCAACTAAGTAAATTGCATGGATCTTCGATCCATTTAAATCGAGGGAAATGCACATGGTGACTTCTCTTTATAACATATCCTCCCAATATTAGGGAGCTATATTAAATATTTCTTTAATTTGGAAATCACCATAACACACCTGCAAATTATCCCAATGCCTTTGTTATCTTAATTCTTGGTCTCCAATCTTGCCATATATTCTTTCATCATATTCCGGAGCTCCACAAAAAATCCGAACATTTTTGGACCTTCCCAACCCTCACTTCCTATTCAAATCATTTGTATTTAAATCAAATGAGTTTGAATTCAAATCTTTCAATCATGGCCTTTTCTATTTTCTCGGATCAAGCACATTTTTTGGTGAGTCCGGAGAAATTATCCGCGTGTCCAACTTCTTTCCCTAACCCTCCCTTTCTCTTCTTCTCTCTAGTTCTTTTCTGTTAAAGAAAGTATGGGAGAGAGAGGAGAGAGACAGCTCAGGCTGGCCCATCCTTCTTCCCCGCAGTCCACTTGGCCCCAGGCCCAGCCGCGCCATAACCCTAGCCCTGACCCCCCTCCTCTCGATCTCTCCCTCTCGTTCCCCTCCGCCGCCACCCACAGAAGCATGCATCAAGCCAGGAGAGCCCTGCTCGATCCCCCCCTCTCGATCTCACCCCATCTTCCCGTAGCTCCCCTCTCCCTCGATCCCCTCCTTCTTCCTTGAGGAGCGAGACCCCACGCCTGCAGCCGTCGTCCTCCGCGCCAAGCAGGAGCGTCGCGCCCTCGTCCCGATTCCCCAGCGCCGCCAGCCTCCAGGAGCTCCCCGCGTCCTTGATCTGGCGTGCCCCGCTGCCGGATTGCACTGCCGCCCGCGTCCGCCACCGCCTCCTCTGCTTCGCCTGTCCTCTGCTCCGCCTCCATCGCCGGCGACCACGACCAGCGCCCGCCTCTCGCAGCCCGAGCGCCACTGCCAGAGCTGCTCCGTCCGCCACACGCTACCCTCCGTCCCGGCCGTCGTCAACCTCGTCTCGGCCTCGCCCGTCGCCTCTGCTGCCCTCCTCGACGTCCTGCTCGTCCTCGCGTGGGCCATGGATGTGCGCCGCGGCTGGCCTCTGTTGTGCGCGTCCCGTCTCCCTCGTCGACGCCCTTGCTTCTGCTGCAAGGCCCAGCCAGCGCCCTGCCGGCCTACCTCCACTCAAGCTGCCGACCATCTCCTGCCGCTGACCACCACCATCGCCTCCTTGCTGCTGGCATCCCGAGGCCCCTTGTGATGTTTTGTGTTGGACCGTCAAGATCGGCAAGATCGACTACATGGACGCCAAGACCATACCAGGACCGCCAAGCATCGTCTCCGGGATTTTTCCCCCAAGTACCACGACAGCCGTCATTCGCCAAGTACCCCTTTGGATCACCAAGTTCGACTACCATCGTCGTGAACCACTTTCGGAACATGCACTACTACGCTCAAGTTCCACTACAAGATGTACCACTACCGTCGTCGAAGCCCCGCGTAACGCAAGCGTCCAGTTCGACTACCCTTGTCGTGTACAACTACCATCGACCCCGAGTTATTCTGATTCGTCAAGTTCCTATCTGAAACGAACGTCAACGACTACTTCCACTACGGCCCGTGTACCTCCACTTCCTTCGACGAACTGGTTTCGTTTCGAAATTGCACGCTTCAAAGGTATAACCGCCGAGAACGACCGCCCATGGACGAATGCATATGTTGCATGAAATGCTCGCGTTTGCAACATGCCTGACGTGTTTCTTGCATGTTCCCATTGCCATGGCATCGAACCATGGGAACCCGGTTGCCGGGATCACCCCACCATCTTGCATGACACGCTCACACCACGCTTCCTTTTGCACCGGTATCTCCATGAGCTACCGGAACCGATATGTTGCCGTGGCATCATTTTCGGATTCGTTGCCGTGGCACCCCTTTCTTCCACCACGGTGACAAATGCTTCATAACATGCTCATGTCAATATTTTCATTAAATTGCATAAAAACTTGTATTGTCATCCGCATCATGATAACAACATTTAAAAATGTTTCTTATTGTTGTTTCCTTTAAATTGCTATTTATGCATATGGGGATTTTCCGGAATTGTTGTTTGTTGTTCCGGCCTCATTTAAACTTGCCTAAATAGTTAGTTTACTTATGTTTCACCTCTTGCCATATTTAACAACATTTAATACTGTTGGGCACATAAACTAGAGAGAACTAAATAATTGATGTGGTGTTTCTTCAATATGCAACTTGTTGCATATTGAGCTTCACTTAATTTGTAGTATTGTTTATGCTTTTTGCCATGCCATGCTCATTAAATCGGACATCCATCATACCTGATTGTGCATCATGTCATGTGTATGTGGTGGTTCTTTACTATGTTGTTTGTTTCTTTCCGGTTGGCTTCTCTTGTTAGCTTCGGTTTCGTTCCAGAGTTGTGAGGATTCGTTCGACTACATCCGTTTGTCTTGTTCATGGACTCGTTCTTCTTCCTTGCGGGATCTCAGGCAAGATGACCCTACCCTCGAAATCACTTCTATCTTTGCTTGCTAGTTGTTCGCTCTATTGCTATGCCGCGCTACCTACCACTTGCTATATCATGCCTCCCATATTGCCATGTCAAGCCTCTAACCCACCTTTCCCAGCAAACCGTTGTTTGGCTATGTTACCGCTTCTGCTCAGCCCCTCGTATAGCGTTGCTAGTTGCAGGTGAAGGTGAAGGTTGTTCCTTGTTGGAACATGGATATGTTGGGATATCACAATATCTCTTATCTTAATTAATGCATCTATATACTTGGTAAAGGGTGGAAGGCTCGGCCTTATGCCTGGTGTTTTGTTCCACTCTTCCCGCCCTAGTTTCCGTCATACCGGTGTTATGTTCCTTGCTTTTGCGTTCCTTACGCGGTTGGGTGATTTATGGGACCCCCTTGACAGTTCGCTTTGAATAAAACTCCTCCAGCAAGGCCCAACCTTGGTTTTACCATTTGCCTACCTAAGCCTTTTTCCCTTGGGTTCTGCAGACTCAAGGGCACTACTAGGAAAAGGCCTACTAGTGGCGCACCAGTTTTGCCTACTAATGGCGCACTACTGGTGTGCCACTAGTACCACGCCACTAGTATTTTTTACTAATGGCGCACCAGTGGTGCGCCATTAATATCTGGTATACTAATGGCGCACCACTGGTGCGCCATTAGTATAGGCCACGGTGCGCCATTAGTATAGGCCACTGGTGCGCCATTAGTATAGGCCACGGTGCGCCATTAGTATTTTTGAATTTTGGAGGCGGGAAAATAGTAGTGGCGCACCGTCTAACCCCCACCGTGCGCCATTGCTATTTTTGAATTTTGAATTTGGATCTGGATCGCGATTTTTTGCTCGTTTTTTTGCATGATATTATTTCAAATTTTGTTCCTGTTTTTGGATCTTGTACGTTCTTTTGCCGTGTTCTTTTGCCAGAGAGGAGTTCACCGGAGAGGAGGAGGAGGAGGTCACCGAAGAGGCACTCGCCTACATCACCGGAGAGGAGTTCACCGGAGCATCGGAGAGAAGGAAGGAGAAACCATGAGGGGATGGGAGGAGAGGAGGGAGGAGGAGCTCACCGGAGAGGA